>NC_092209.1:3328683-3381112 GCF_043381705.1 Parasteatoda tepidariorum
TATATATATATACAGTGGTGGCCAAAAGTGTGGACATTTTTTGAAAGCTTCATGTTTTTCAACTTTGTGTGCTTGTAGAATATATTAATTTTAACTTAAATGCAAATCAGTGATTCCCAAAGTGGTCTAAATCGACCCCCAGGCCAGGGGTCGACGAAAACATGCAAGGGGCCCATGAGAGGAAAATGGGGGTCAACGATAGTGGATCTCATATAAGCAAGTAGTGCCTTTAATTTTTGCATTTCATGAATGGAATAATCAACAAACACTGATAGTACCTATTTACTTACATTATACTACTTTGAAATATAAAGAAATATATCTATCTACATTCTACATAATTTATAAAACTATTAAGTAAAAATTTTATTAAAATTTAAGTTCTTAGGATTATTTTCTAATATATGAAACTGATTTATTATAAACTAGCAGTTGCCTGCAGCTCCGCTCGCGTGCGTTTTTATTTTCTCTGCAAGTAAGGTTTTATTTTGTAACAAAAAAGTATATTTCAGACGTAAATTGTAGCCTAGCCTGTGTCAACTCTTTAGCTAGCTAGACCTCCAACTTTATCTGCGCACAAGATGGCGGAGATTTGTTGCTTACTTTTTGCGAGAAAATGTAATAAACAGACCGACAATACACTACTACAGTTTTGTATACAAACTTATTTCCGGAATTATAATATTAGTAGCGGAGTAAAGTGCACTATTTTATTCAATTGACATATTAATCAAATTAAATTAGTATGTTTCATAAAATTGTGAAAGTGGTTGGCATTCGCTTTTTGGTCGAAATACAATTCGAACTTGTAAAAACGTGCACATAATGCATGTATACTTATCCTGTATTATGGAATATCGCGGGAAAGTTTTTAATTGCCTTTCCATCTTCATACCTAGTGGCTAGTGGAAAAGTGTTTCAGCGCAGTTGCCAATCTCCTAACAAAAAAAAAAAAAAAAAAAAAAAAAAAAAAAAAAAAAAAAAAAAAAAAAAAAAAAAAAAAAAAAAAAANAAAAAAAAAAAAAAAAAAAAAAAAAAAAGAAAGAAAGAAACAAGAAAAAAAAATAAAGAAACGGACTGGACATCATTAACCGAGGAGATATGAGATTAAACCTAACTAAATTAATGCCAAATGCTGATAATTTACAGATACTAAACATAGATGATAATAACAGATACTAAATTTTAATTAGGTTTGTTTTAATTTGAATTTAATTAATAAATGCATAAAAATAGTTTAAATTGTGTTTTTTTTTCTTAATTTGTTCACACTACATTTCACTGCAGTTAAAAATTTAAATCTTTCACAGTGAGTAGCACTATACCAGCTGTCAAAAATACATTTAAAGTTGATGAATTTACAAAAAATCTATATCAGGTAAGCAGGGGGTCTACCCAAAATCGAAAAACTTTGTTAGGGGTCTGCGAGACAAAAAGCTCAGGAATCACAGAGTTAAACGGACGAACCTCTTGTATATAGGCTACTTCTCCAGCAGTGGGTCTGATGAATTGTGGAACTCCATCATTGGTAGAGATGTCACCGATGACAACCAGTAGATGACAGATCGAATGCAAGGGGGGAGTTCCTCTGTCCATGGCTTTGATCTTAACCGTGTAGGGCTCACTACGTCCTTTACCTGAAAGTGTCCTTATGACGGAAACCACTCCTGAAACCGGATCCACAGCAAAGAAACCTACACATTCAGAATAAGTTATTATTTGGTCAAAGTGAAATCAAAAACTTCGAAAAACTATTTACCTAGAATTGTTGAGATTTGAAATACTTTAGATTAGAATTTATTTTCACTATTGTAATTTCTGGGCTGAATTTCATTTAATAAAATTTTTCTGGGTTCCCACATTTCATAAAAAGAATAACATAATTTAAGCATTTAAAATATTTCTGACTACCGGGGCGTATCATTTTTATAAAGAAATTAATTTTCCATCTGCACGTGGAATTTTTATATCTATGCATATAGTTTATGGGAATAGACTTCTAAATCTTAAAAAAAGACAATAAAAAAATATTTGTTGAATTTTTCTAAGCAACGAGTTTCGTGCAAATAGCGATTTGAAACGAATTTTTGCTGCATAATTACAAGTACTTTATCTTACTGAATTCGAGATTTTCAAATTCGAATCAGTTACGAGAGCAAAAAATTTTTTTTTCAAAATGATATTTTCAGTTTAATAAATTTTTTTTCCTGAATTTTTAAGTTTAAAAAAAGAAAACGTAAAAGTTTATAAACATACATATACATTTCTCTTATCCTCTCAAAATAACACCTAAGGACCGAGTTATAAAACTTTAATGTATCATATAAGCTAAAATTAATTATCACCATCATCCTACCACTCCTTTCGTGCCAGAGAAGTGGGGACACTTAGTATTTGCTTCAGTGAATTTAAAAGACAAATTGATTAGGAATATATTATTAAATTGTATAAAAACTGTAGCTTGAAGACAGAAACTGATTTTAGATTTGAAATCAGTGACGCAAAAATATCTCATTCAAAAATCTCATGCAACAGAAAACGAATTTGTTCCGCAATGATATTATTAATAATTTTCTAACTACTTACTTATATTTGTAACTGCTATGAACTTGTTATTTTTTTCTAAGAGAAAGAGTGAAATAAAAATCTTGTTACAATCATCTAATATTGGAAACAATGTATGAATGATTGCAAAGTTTTATCCAAAACGTTATCCAGATATTTTTCACTTCTCATAAATATTTATTTTCTCTTTCTGTAAGACCCCAGAACAGATGTTAACCGTTTGTAAAAATTTAGAATGAAAAGATGAATAATTTGCTAACTCAATATATCACGGTCTATAATGTTTGTTGAATATAAGAGTAGGTATATACCATTTTAATTTCTTGATTAAGGGTAAAATCTCAGTATCAGTATCAATGAAGGTTAACATTTAGTATATCACTGATTTGGAAGGGGAAATAAAACGGTAGAAGACACATTTAGACTAACTTAAAACTTTTTCACCTAAATCGCTGACTTCATTTCGGTTAAATACATATAGTGCGGCTTTGAGGAGAACTCCTCCAGACTGAAAATCTGGGGCTGTCTGCTACTGTTATAACAAGGGAGAGCACATTTCTAATGGGGGTGAAATGGAGAAAATAAGGCGTCGATTAGTTTACTCGCGAAGACCTACGCCGAAATTAAGACAAAACTATTCACCCCACACCCCTATTCGACGTATCCTTTCCTCGTAACCATAGTACCCGCCACGACGCGAGACGGGTGTCTGGAGGAGTTCTCCTGAAAGTCGCACTATAAGCACTGTGGAAGGTTGACTGAATGTAAACAATAACAAGTTTCCTGAAATCGGAAGAAATTTAGAAAACTTCCGGTATTTTGCCAACTTACTGATGGGTTGACCGTCAGCATCATCCTGTATCAGGTACTGCACTTCTCCATTTTGTCCGCTGTCAGCATCAGCCGCCTTTACGGTCACAATACTGAATTCCGTGGGCACATTTTCAGGAATGACAGCTGTGTAGATTTCTTGGCTGAATTTAGGTGCATTGTCATTCTCATCCAATATTTTAATCACAACCTAAATGCGAAAAAAAAAAACATATCACTTGCATGGTCATGGAAATATTCAAAAAAACTAAAGAAATTACATTTCTGTACAACTTTCGCTGTTAGGATTAGAATTTTCAAATAGTAATTGGCAAATTTGGTCAAAGCAGACTGGGTTCTTCGTTCAAATTTTATGTCCCTTAGGGTGTCAGGGAATGTCCTATGATACCATAGGTGTGTAGGTGATGTACGCCACAATAGATGGAGCTTGGATCTTTCAAACGGAACAGAGTTCCCTATAAGTAAATGAGGAACCATTCACTGTTTCGCCTTCATTTTCCTTTTCACCAATCTATCTGATACCTATATAAGACTTAATAATCGCTAAAAGAAATTTTTGAATGATGACAAAATTAAATTGATTTTGTCTTATCTTAATTGTAGTTTCGCTACGACTTAAAACAAAGAACTCTAGGTTTGCATCGATGCATTAGTCACTACAATGACCTAAAATTAGATGAAATAGATCGATACCTTAATAAACTTAACGCTTCTCTTTTCAAGGATGCTCTAAACTGTTCTACCTGCTACTTTCACAAAGTATTAGATTTTGAGTTAATGGACATAAATGCTACATTTAGTCTTGCCACCGCTAACTTCATTAATGATGGTGTACTCTTCAAATATTTTAACCTCAATTTAGACTAATATCTCAAATTTAGAAAAACTATGCACTCTGCACCTGGCAATCCCGGCTACCGGGGGTGACGATTGTGTGACCCTTTTTTTTCTAAGCATTTTAATAATTTTTCGTGTATATATTTATTTCGATTAATTCATATGTTATTTACTCATATTCCATACTTCGCTCTTATACGATATAGAAGTTTTTCACCCAACTTAGATCTAGCTTCTTCCCTCTCCCTACCCTTAATTATTATTCAATTCAGATGAAGGAGAAAACCAGGGTTGCGTACTCTGATTCAAATGTATCAGTCAGTCATTATTAGGCATCGTTTTCCAGATCACAGCAGCCCAGCAGTATTTTTTAGATTGGCTAAAATTAGCAGTTCTGGTTTACACTACTATTTATTTATCCCAGGATCACAGTACCAATAAAAAATTTGCGTTTAAATACTAAAGTTACTTTAGCGACATAAATCATTCAAAAAATTCTTACTATGATTGATGTGCGCCTTTGATTGGCCAATCCTTTTGGGTTGTCCGTTGCAGTGATTTGCAAGTTGTAAGCAGTCTGGCGTTCTCTGTCCAGAGTGGAGTTTTCTCTTATAGATATAGTTCCCTGTAACACACAAGTTTTGAATTATATTGAAAGTAAACACAAACAAAACATTCGTGGTCGACGAAAATTTTAAAATAGGTGATGTTGTTGTTGCAGTAGGCCATTAAGACAAGGGGTGTTGTTCTTGTTTTTCAGTGGCACCATCTATGACCAAACACTCGACTTCCACACCTATACGTCACACCCGTTTATAGAGCGGTTCTATTCATGTATCCATTCATTCATCCACAGATCGTCATTTTGACCTGAACCATAAAACGACCCATTTCCAATTCAGTACCCCCAGAGGTTTGATTTGTTAAGGGAACTTGCAGGACTTTCTAACCTGACAGATTTAATGTGCACCTGTCACCATTCACTACACGGGGAGTCTCTTCTTCTGGCTGGATTCAAACTCCCGTTCTCACGAACGAGAGTCCAGCGCCCTGCCAACCAGACTATCCCGGCTCCAAAAGAGGTGATAAGACGATCATATTTTGAATTATATTTTTAGTATTTGCTAAAGAACAAAAATATTTATATTTCAAGCTATAATTTAACCCTTAATTTACCAACAAAGCTTTTAACCCGTTGTATCACCCAGCCTCATCATTTAATGGCAAAATGTATTTTTTTGAAAAGTAAATGGCGGTAGAAGCACAATTTCTTTATTAACCATTACTTTTAATCTGGAAAATCATTTTATATCCACGATTTATACTTAAAAAAAAATTTCTTTTCCGTTCAGAGCCGCGATGGCTCAGTGCTTAAGATGCCGAATTGTCATCTTAAAGGACTGGGGTTCGATCACCAGTGGTAACTTGAATTCACCCCCTCCTCATCTTCAGATCGAGGGGTGGCAGCTTGTCTAGGAAACAAAGACAGCTTGCGTGCAATGCCGGTCACATTGCCGCTAGTCATGAAATTGTGGTGTATCAATCTCAACGTGCTATTGTGGGAATGCTTTTCTTTTTTATATATGTTAAAAATAAACAAACTACGACCACTGCAAGATGAAACTCTTTTAACTGCAGCTGCTGACTCTTAGACATTCATTCATTAAGATCGCGCAACTTGAAATTTTCTTCCTGAGACTATAAGCAACATCGTTGTCTTTAAACACGTTTTTTAAGTGATCACAATTAGGATTGAAAGTTGGCCGTTTTCAAGTACAGTGCTTCCATTGTCAAGGCTTCGGACTTATAAGCAAACCACCAAGTGCGTTTAGAAAGATTTTTCTTTTGAAAGTTCCACCCTTACGTATTGCAAATTGTTGTAAAAATCATACAGACAATTTTTCTGTGTGCGAGGTCTTCTCCAAAAGATCGCCTCAGCAGGGATGCCAACTACTCCGTTTTAGTCAAAATATTTTTAAGTGGATGAAAATTAAGAATAAAAACTTACAGAATTTTGGAAGAATTCATCAAAGGTCTAAAAGGTTTAAGGCTCATAAAGGTTTAAATGAAACAAAATGTTGTTATAATATATGAACCAATTTTTTTACTACCGTCGTTGAACAGTCGACTCAATTTAGGATTTATGACAATCAATGTTCAACTACGTAGCCGTGTAACTTTGAACTTAATCCAGAAGACAAGGGAATTCTTAGATCAAGTATTGGGAGAAATTTGCAGTCGTGAAGGACAAAATCGCATTTGCTTTATATGGTGAGAAAAACCACGAAAACCTTCCATGGTTCTATCACTGAGGATATATTTACGTCAGCACTGCGGTCGGTGTGGAATTCGTATTGACCTGCCATCGCTGGGGTTCGAAACCGATTCACCTCATTGGATGCCCTGAGTCACCACGGCTCTATATCGAATCATTTATGCATAGTTGTTTAAAAATAACTTTAAATAAATGTATTGAACTAAGCATCATACTTAAAAGCATAAATTTTGCCACTATTTAGAAAAAGAAGCGTTATCACAAAGGGGAGCAAGTTGGCAACTCTGCCTAAGCAGTATCAAATTAAGAACTCTCTTTTCGTCGACAGCATCTAATTCGATTCTAAAGATCCGATTAAGTTCAGTTTGTAAATTTTCGAGAAATCGAAAGAGATTATAAAAATGATATTCAACCTCCACTCCAGGCACTTAGGCCAAAAAAACTTGTCAGACTTTTCGCGTGAAAGGTGATGTGAGAGTGACACTGTCTTTTGTTTTTTGAGGAATATTAAAATTGGTGAATTCAATTCTGTATATTTTGGTTCTGCAAACTATTGCTTAGCACAAAAAATCACCATATTATGTAAAGAAAAATGTTAAGAGATGTGATTATTCGAATGCTGAGTCATGCCTATACTTTTGCATCAAAGTAGTGGCTTTCAAACTCTGCTCTAATCACTCGCTCGCCCACATTGAATCCAAGTACAAGCCACTTTCGAATTGAAAAAATATGACACGTGGCTCGCGATCCACAATTCGCCGACCACTGCATTAAAAGGATTGGGTTGTTATGGCCAAACTCAACATTAAATTCGTCAATGATGCTAAAAATAATTCCGATGGATGCTTATAATTATGACAGTCGTGGGTGGTTTTTAGACCTCTACGATTTTGCTTGAGCACGCTCCTCCTACTCCTTTTTTTTTCTTCAACTTATCTCAATTTCGCCATTATTCACCGTCTCTTAATTCCGGCACACACCGAGATATTGCAATCATCGTAAATCGGTATTTTATTTAAGCCATACTAGAGTTGCACAATGGGCTATTGGCGACGGTCTGAAAAACATCCCCGAGGATGATCCGAAGGCATGTCATCCTCTACTGAAGGGATGACTCCTCTGCTTTGGTAGCCTCACGGCCTGCGTGTTAAATCGAGCACTTCACACGGTAGAACAGTTTAACGAAGACTGATACCTTCGGTGCAATCTTCGGTCACTCACCCGCTTACTGACAGCGGCCAGTAATGCTTGACTTCGGGTCTTCTACTGGGAACCGTGTCTTTACGATCAGTCCAATGAGGGAGGATTAGGAGGCAAGGGTTGAAGCGAAACGAACATACTTACAGAGTTTTCGTCCACATCGAAGACGTCACTACCATCGCCAGATATGGAATATTTGATTGTTCCAAAACCTTCCTGGCTGTCTTTGTCAGAGGCTATCACCGTCAATATACTTTGAGGATATTCAGCAGATTCCGAAATACTCGTAGTATAAGACTGAAATATAAAAACAAGTGAACGGATTAAAATCACGTTCGTTTTGAGAACTTTTGATTTTATGAACGGAAATATCTACACTTACAGAAAAATGTTTCAAATTTAAATTTTAGAAATACACTCAAAGTTAAATTTATTACTACATTTGTATTTTATTTTTACTGAACTTGCGTTTTAAAAAAACGCAAGCCGCATTTTCATAAGGAAAGCTTTTAAAAGGTATTTATTTGGTTAGAAAAATTAAAAATTGAACATTGTTTAAAAGTTTATAAATGCTTTAGCAACTTTCAATGTTTTATTTCTTTCCTGTAAAGTTCATTTACATAACATCAAGTGGTTTTCATGCATCTACTGAAGATAGATTGATTGATGGATAGAGGGAAGATAGATTGATCTACTGAAGATGATGATGATGAGAGTGATGATCAATTGACAAGTGAATGATAATAAACGTTCTATAATTCTTACCAAGTCATAAATAGCTTTCGGCTGAATTCCTTTTCACACCACCTCAATAATTATTTTAACTCTCACTCTTTAATTTCCTTAAGAGCAAGTTGCATTTGTAACTTCGTTATTTCTGTTTGTAGAGGGAGAATTGTTATTTATAGGCTATATATCTTTCAAAATTTAAGAAAATAGAAAATTCTAATTTTAGACAAGAACAAGCAGAGTTTTTAATTTTTAAAACATTAGCCTATTAAAATTTGATTTCACAAAACGGCAAAAATGATTCTATTAAAGAATGGTTTTAGCATGTTTTGATAAAGTTATGATTTCGCTCTTTCAAATTTAATATTAAAATGCGGATGATTTTATAACCCAGTGATTATAGTAGTGAAACAAAAAAGTACTTTTTTGTTTCACCTATGGTGCATTGGTCTTTAAATTTGTTACATTGTATAATGATATTTTTGCCCTTTAAAATCAATTGCAAAATAATTAGAGGGAACAGGAGTTAATGTGGACACTTTTTATTAATTTGTTGTCTATTATTCTAGTGGGTGGCTCCTCGGTTATACCATTCTGATATACATAAATATATATGATACGATAAGAAAAAATAAAAATGGAAAAGAGGCTCTGTACTTTATTTATACAATTTGCAATATCTCTCGGCAAATATTTATTATTTTATTTCATAAAAGTCGAAAA
Source organism: Parasteatoda tepidariorum (assembly GCF_043381705.1). Taxonomy (NCBI): domain Eukaryota; kingdom Metazoa; phylum Arthropoda; class Arachnida; order Araneae; family Theridiidae; genus Parasteatoda; species Parasteatoda tepidariorum. Next base: position 3,337,844 of record NC_092209.1, read on the forward strand.
AATTTTGAATTGCTAAATATACAATTTTTACAGCATTTTAAAAAATATAATTTTCAATGACAAAAGACAACATTTGAGCGAAATGGGTTCTGAGTAAACGAATTTTAAAAAAGTCGCATATTTAAAATTTGATTTCTCTGGAACTATTCCATCAATTTCACTAAAATTTCGTATATTGCGATATAAAATTACATTCTTCAAAATCATATTAAAAATTTTATATCTTACAACTCGACTATTATTAAATAAAATAATAAAAAACAATAAATATATACTAAAAGTTATTTTTTGCATTGAATCTTGGGATAAACGAATTTTTGTTTGAAGAACAGTTGTGTGCAAAAAAGTTTTCAACTTGATTAAAAAGTTTTTGGGATATGCCAAACTACGTAGAAGTTAAATTAGCATTAAGGGGTCCAAACTTTGGATCACTTTCCTGATCAAAATGTGGGACTCATATTTCCCAGACCTTCTATATTTTGGGGATCAGAAATCCGAATCCATTGAAAATAAGGTATGTACATTCAGAGATAGTAAATTTTTGTGTCTAATTTCGAAATTTCGCCTGCTCTAATTAATTCGCATACTTGAGGTTTCCTGCTAGATCTATTTAGATTGAGTACTAAAGCGTGAAGATCTGACAATTAGAACAAAAGTTATGCAATGTGGACCATTTATTACTATTATTTGCGCAACTCTGAACAATTATATATATATTATTATTATATTACGATTTTGCTTGAGAACGCTCCTCCTATTCCATTTTTTTCTTCAACTTATCTCAATTTCGCCTTTATTCACCATCTCTTAATTCCGACGAATCGGTTTATTGCTGCTTTCAGCGGCACACACCGAGATATTGCAATCATCGTAAATCGGTATTTTATTTACGTCNATTGTTAAGAATAGTATATATATATAGTGATAATAAAATATTCAATAAAATTACTTCAGTTTACTTACCATATGCAATTGAAGTAATGACTAGTAAATAACTGTTTAAAGTTTTGAAAGTAATATTAAGAATTAAGTTTTCGTAATATTATGAAATAACCTCTTTAACGAAAAATACTCAACGATTGTAGCAGTACGTTTAGGCATTGTGCACAGACCGCCTTTACTTAACAGACAAATAGGTAGTTATGCTATGTATATCAAACTTATTTTTCCATTCTAGTTACCTTTTTCTTAAATAGTAAATGATTATACAATAAAAACAACTATGTTCACTCAACGCATGCCGTTCAAAATAATGAATAGTAACTGTTTGAAATTCTGAAGCAATATTAAGAATTAAATCTTCGCATTATTGCTAACAAACCTCTTAAATAAAAAGATTTATCAATTTATTGCTGAATTTTAAATTAAGTTAGACTCTCAAAAACAACTATGTGGAAAAGGTTATCAGACAAAAGTTATATCAAAAATTTTGCCGTCTAATAAAACTTAATTATCTGCCCCCACCCCTCTTTGTTAACGCATGAGGAACTGCGTCAACTAACTTTGTGATGAAGAATAAACTTTCAACCCTTATTTGGGTTGCACGAACAGGAAGACCACGTAATGCTTACACGAAACTACTTTAACACAAACCGAGTATACTTTTTCATTTATTTTCCATAACGCCTGAGTTATTTTTGTGAAAACTGTAACTTGCATCAAAGCCCATGATTGATAACTTACAAATTTGTTAACCGCATAATTTCAAAACTAAAAAAAGTTAGTATTTTGGATGTGAAACATGACATATAATTTTTGGTATAAAAATAATTAAAGACAAAACCGATATTTGTCTTTAATGCACATTATTCTTAAAAATACTTATTAAGTAGACAAGGATAATAATCTAATAAAAATCAATCGTAATTTCCTCACCATGATAAATATGACAGTTGCACAATAATTATAAAAATAAATGCTTAAAATATCAATGTTTACAAAGAAAAAATTGTTATTTTATTTCAATAACTTTTTTTTTCCAAAATAGATTTAATGGCAAGAGTATATTTTCTTTTGTAATTAAATGTAAAATATTTTGGTACATATCTTACTTTTTCTTCTCAACAGAGAAATTTCAAAACTAAAAAAAATCGCGACATGTTCTATTTTTTCTCTCGAAAAGCTGTGAAATCGAAATTTTTTTTAAAAAAATCTCTACCTAGCCGTCAGTTCAAGGCTTGTCCCACACCCGCCCGGTAGTCTAATAATTCATGCAGGGCTGACGCAGTCTAGCTGACAGACTATAATAAAAGTCTGTATTTTGTTAATTTCCTTTCTATCATTTAAAATTTAATGGATCCTTCTTTAAGAGATCAGATGGTTCTCGTGCATATGCGTAACAAGGTTGGTGTCGCACGTTTCACGCAAAACCGCGTGTTAACCAACTCATCATGTCTCATTGATCTGAGAAGGATCGATTATAGCAGCTTTTGTTCAAATTAGTATAATAAAATTTAATTTTTTATTACTGGTAGTTTAAATTCATAAATTTTTTTTATATATATCCGTTTCAAGTTTCCTTTGTTATAGTTCTTTTTCTGAAATTTATTATTTCATAAACAAAAATAAATAACTTTAATTATAGTTTGCGATAATGTCTAAAATCTTTTATTCAAATACTTGGCTATACGGATGAAAAGTTAAAGTTACCCACAAAAGCCGATTCCTATGACATCATAAGAGGCATTTTTCACATGGCTTAGTAACGCCCACTTAAAACTATCGCAGCAAACGTTTACTTTTATTAAGTAAGTTTCACCTGTAATGCCCCTATGCAACTGAAACAAAATTCCCACAAAAGCCGCTTCCTATGTTATAAGATGTACTTTAAAAATGACTTAGTAACGCCCACTTAAAACTATCGCAGCCAACGTCTGCTTTAATTAAGTAAATTTCACCTGCAATACCCTTTTGCAACTGAAACAAAATTCGATGCTACTAATATGAAAAAATCTCCGTATCCTGATTCAACAGAAACATTTGGAACGTTTTTTGAACAAATCGATTCGGATTTAAAGTCGCACACAAAAGCTCATTCCATCTCATCAAAAGAGGTAATTTCAAAATGACTTAGTAACGCCCACTTAAGACAATCGCAGTCAACGTTTACTTTAATTAAATAAATTATATCTATAATGCTCTTATGCAACTGAAACAAAATTCGATCGAACGGGGTTTCTGCTAGATTGATACGAAAAAATGTCTGTTTCCTGATTCAACTAAAACATTTTGAACGACAGTACGATATCTTGGCTTCGAAGGCCAAGCTATTCGAAGAGCTAATTCTGACCAATCATGAATCAGATTTACTCAGTTTAATGGTTATAGTAGAGAGAAACCAGAGGGATAGAAGATAAAAATTTAGTTACATGTCACACATGTAAATAATAAGCTGATTGAACAGTGGTATACTAGTTTTTTTAAATTAAGAAAATTAAGAAATGCGAATATTTCGAATTACTTATTAACATTTATAAAGTAAAAACTATAATTTGATCTTCATCAGGGGTCGCTTTTAATCCATGCTTTTTACTTATTATTTATAAAAGTAAATTCCCAATATCTGATTACTTATCATTTTCTACAAAATAATTTCAACTACTTTATCCCGTAATAGTTCTTGATACAGGCTTACGTCTTTTGATCTGGTAGGATGTATGTGTTCAATGATGCATAAGTATTTTGGAATTGTAAAAATATTAGAAATCACACATTATTATCCTAAAACAAATGTTGAAAAGCACTTTTATAATAGTTTAAAAATTCAAAATATGCAATCATAAGAACTTAAAATGTTTAATAAAGAGAATCTTAAAAATATAAAACTTATCATCTTTGTACCGAAATCGTTTAAAGGAATTATTCTAAATCAAATTAACTATTCAGTGCTACTTAAAAAAATATTAAGAAAATGCTGTTGAAATATTTAAAGAGTTTAAGTAATATTTCAGCAGATTGATATCTATACATTAACTTTGATAAAATCAGGGCTGAAAGCCCATATATACGAGTATCAAGACGGAAAAGAGTAAAAACTGGTATCAAATAAATTTCATTTTTTAATATTTTTTCGGGAATAATAAAAATCTATAACTACCAATTATTTTTAACGGACATAATTTTTGAATCGTTTCTTCGCTGAGAAAAAATTTATACTGCCCTGCAACCGGTCCTGCCTGCATGAAATGAGCCGGAGCACATTTCTCGTACCAGTGTACAAAGCCTAGGACCACCCCAGCTACCAGTGTCATCTGTAACGGTGAGCACCCAGCCTGTTTTACGGGCTGCGGTGCAAACCCAGGAAAACAAGAAAAGCTCGTCCCATGAAAGCCACCGACACCGCCACCAGATTTTTGCTGCTCTTCAAGGAGATGAAAGAACTTTTGAAGGACGAGGAGCTTATTAAGCTTCTTCGTTCTCTACTCCCAAAACTGATTGCGGACTCACTTTTTCCCAGGATTTTCTCTATCCTGACGTCACAGTTCACCGCTGTGACTCACTTTTTTATCCATTTCTTTTAGATACCTATGACTACTAGTTATACGACCTAACAGAATCGACGAATCAGTTGGTGGCCCTTCGGGCCAAATACGGAGATCCTACTAATGTTAAGCATCAAGAAAAAATTAATTACAGTGGATTGCTTATTGTTAAGAATAGATTAACTCCTCCCAAATATTATCTAATATTGAAGTAGTTCTCCTACCAGTATTTCCTCTTTTCCGTCCCGCTTTCAGGCCTGGATAAGATCACATTTAAAATTCTATCCCAAACCTATAGTTGAGAAAACGTGAATGAATTTTTTCATTGGCGAAGAAAGAATATAGCACACGGGACTTAGATAGCCGCAAACCACGATTTCTATGGGGATGCCCTTTTCCTAACTATTTAACCAACCCAGTTTTTTCTCGTTCATTGTTTCATTTCATAAATCCTCTAATATAAGCAATATATCCTCTCAATATAAACAAATTTGAATTACTACTTTTTGCACATTGGCATAGCTTCCAACTACCATAGAATTTCCTTTGTTTCAAAAAGTATTTTTCCTAGTGTTAGTTAAGGTTTTATATTAACCCTTTGTACACTGCGTTCTTTCAACAGTTAAAGAAATGACAGCACCCACTAGAAGTTTACGAGAGATAACTCAAAATTTGCACGTTTACCGTTTAATACCTGGATACCACTAAATAAAGTAGTTACTAAACACTATGATAGTACTTATAGGGGTAGCTAATTTATGGGGGACTAAGACCCTTGTGGGGTAAATAATTTAATTAATTATTTTATAATTCCATAAAGTAGAATTAATAGTTTAATAAATTAATTCTATAATGATAATTCAATAAATAATTATTTAATAATTTAATAAATTCAATAATTCTATAAATTAGAAATAAATAATAATAATTTAATGGTAAATAATTTAATAAATTATTTATTATTAATAGTTATTTATTAATTGTAAATAATTTAATAAATTATTTTTTATTAATAGCTATTTATTAATTGTAAATAATGTAATAAATTTGAATTAAAAAAATATATGTCACCCAATGCATATTCAAGTGTCAAATCATCTATGCCATAATTTCTGAGTAGGCTATTTGTGCCGAGAAAAGAAAAAATGCAGGAAGCAAAATTATTTCCAGGCCTGCCAACCACTACGCTTTTTGCAAAATATTTTATAGAGTGATAAACATTTAAAAGCCAAATTAGTTTTGGTAATTTTGCTAATATTTTAAAAGCTTTACCACGAAAGAGCGAGACTTGGTGGATGTTTCTTGTGGCGAGAGATGTTTGGTGAAGTTCCTGTCCTCAGTAGCGACACCTCACTTATTTATCTGAAATTTATCCTACGGCAACTGGGACTGTTGGCATTGATAAAACGAGTGGAAACAAAGTAGTGTTATCTATGAACTTTTACATCATGGATATGTACTGACGTGGGAAATAAGTTAAATAAATTGAGCACCCAAACCTGCAAATGTATGTAATTCCAATAAACAATAAAGAAATAAGTAACCACTAATCTTCAAACCTCACTTATTTCATGTTTCTTTTTTTTAACTTAGAATTCACAATCCTCCCGACATCAATAGCCTCATTTTCACCATACCAGCTTACATCAAGTTATACCTCATATTTTTACATTATCTGCATATAACTACACAGTCAGAACTCAAGGAATTTCTTGAAGGATTTCAAGGAATACTCTTTTAACTTCATTTGCATTCTGCCCAGGGCTCGAAAAACCGCCCGTCCTCGGCGGTCAAAAATTCCCCGCGGACAACAAATTTCTCGAATCCCGCGTCCGCGCGGACGGCCATTTTGACGTTAATGTTCGTGATACATTTTCAATTTTTGTTATCTTACAAGAGTCTAGCGCCTCACTTTTAAAATCACCCTCTAATCTGAAAATACAGCAACATACTGCGCATGGTGGAATTGATGTTTTCTCTGTCAGGGAGTACTGCAGCGGTTGAAAGGGGCTTTTCATCAATGAACTTACAAAAAAAAAACACACATTACTTACTGGTCTTAAACAAGAAGCGTTAAACGCATTTATGAACATCTACCTAAATGGAAAACCTCTTTCAGATTTCTGTGCAGNTATTGAATTAGGTCTTACGTTTTGAGAGAATACTGGACTATTGTCGTTGATGTCCTGGACGTGTATGTTGACAGTAGCCTCACTCGATCTCCGACTTTTTACATCTCCAATGATGGCTTTTACTTTGAAATTTATCTGCTTCAAGGGCAAAGATTCAAAATCTAATCGGCGATTCAAGGCAACCACCCCTGTAGAGAAAGCAATTTATATTTAATTTACTGACAATAATTTTCATGCCATTTACTCTATTTACTTAAAAGGATGTGTTTATGGTAATTAATATAAATACCATGTTTTAAATTAATATATTAACTATAAATTTGACGAAAAAAATTACTAATTATCATTGTTTACATATAAAATCTTTGATACTTATTTTGAATGATAAATTTGTTAGTTTGCTTAAATACTTTTCAGATAATCTTTCTTAAAAATGTTTTTTTTTCTTTTTTTTTTGTTGCACAAGCTCGTGTTTAGTACATGCATGAAATCGTTTACACTGGGGAATAAATTTTTTGTTGCATTTATGTGAGTCATTGGTCTTATCTTATCCGGATGTGAAGATTTCAAATCTGAAATTAGTTTTGTTCCTCCAAAAAGCTACAATTTTTTTTTTAAATTATATTTTTAGTTTAGTTTATTTATGCGTGAATGTACAAGTTTGCAAAAAATGTCGAGGTTTATTTACATAAATATGAATTTGTCTGCTTCTTTGAAAATAATACTTAAGACAAGAAAACATATGATGCTAACGTATTCCTTTGTAGATTGAAATGTATAATCGCATTCTTTAGCTAGATAGAAGAACAAATGAGAATAAATTGAAATAAATTAAAGTATCATATTATGGGACTGCTTTACCAATGCTAAACGTATTATTTACATGAGGGTACATCTTTTATAAATGTAGACGTATCTATATTCTTATGTGAATTCTCTTATAAATCCCCATGTTTATAGCCTTATTGCGTGACCGAAGGGCTAATGAACCAAATAATTTAAAGCATCATATAATAGGATTAATTTGCTAATGCAATGACTACTATCGTATTTATAATATACGATTGCTTATCGCATATATAATATATTTGCATGTTGGAACATTTTCTACAAATGTAGGCGTTTCTTTGATCATATTTAAATATTAATTCTATGCATCACTTAGCTTATATCTTGATCGAATAGCAAACGTGACGAACTGAAATTTAAATGAAATCATCATATGATAGTATTACTTTGCTAATGACTATTGTACATTTAAAGTGATTGAGTAAAGAAAAATCTACTATAAATATCGACCTGAATAAAATTTATATTATCTGGTATATTATCTCTTACATTTTGATAGCTTGATCAAAGTGCAAACGAGATTTGTTGAAATAATTTAAAGCAACATCTTAAGGGATTGCTTGGTAATCGTATATTTATTATATTAACATAATGAAATATAATTTAAAAATGTAGGCGTATCTCTTTCCATATTTAAACTCTCTTATAAATCACAACCTGCTTATATCCTGATCGCGTGACCAAGAACAAACTAGATGAATTAAAATAATATAAAGCATCTAATGATAAGATTGCTTTGCTAATGGAAATCGCATTTTTAATATATTAACATGCCAGAACATTTCCTACAAATGTAGGCGTTTCTTTAATTGTATTTAAATTGGCCTATAAATCACTCAGTTTGTACCTTGATCGTATTTTTATTACTCAAGCTATTTTATTACTCAACCCTGTCTCGCCCCCGCCAGGGGGTATCCAGGGACTACTGAGAGATTACAAACATAATTATAACATGGGAAATTGAATACATTAAAGAGCATAAAATTGAAAATATTGTGGATGGTGAACAATTACAGATGGAAAGATGAAATCAATCAAAACACTTGATTTACAAGTAAACAGTATCCCCTGTATGTCAGGGTATGCTCAATCGCCCGCCAGTTCTGGAAGATTGTTTTCAAATGTTTTTTCATCATTTGTTCTATTCCCTTACTTATCCTTGGGACTGTCCATAATTTTTTAATGGAATTGATAGTCAGATTTGATGGAAAGTAAAGGCTACGGATGTCCCGAAAGTTCGGACAGGTAAGTAGTATGTGTTCAAGATCGTCTAGACAACCACACATTTGGCTCTGATTTGTTTTATTGTGGAATCTTGCTTGATACTTACCCTGGGTTCCGTGGTTAGTTAAACACTGATTAATATAGAAATTCGATAGGGTTCTCCTGTGGTTTACTTTCTTAATGAATTCGTATGTGTGTTTTCCCTGGTTTGAATTATTGTTCCATTGGTTTTGCCAATTTAATAAATTTTGTTTAAAGATATCTGCTTTTATTGAGTTTTTAGGTCTAATATTGCATAAATCAATTTTTGGTTTTTGACATGCTGATTTAGCCAGACTGTCAGCCTCCTCATAGCCACGGTAACAAACATGGGCTTTAATCCAATTTAACTTAATATTGTCCCTAAAATTTTCTTTAATCATTTTGATCAGAAACTCCTTCTTACCTTGATCGTATAACAAACGAGACGAATTGAAATAAATTAAACCACATCATAAAATGAGATTTCTTCGCATAAGGTAATCATATAAATTTAATATATTTGCAAGATGGAACAATTTCAAAAATGTAGGCGTTTTTGTAAACATGTTTAAATCCTTTTTTTTTCTTCAAATATCTTCTCTTATATCTTGATGGATAAGTGAAAAAGAGATACATGTAGGCGTTTCCATAATCATGTTAAAATTCTGCCTCATATCACTTACTCATATCTTAATCGAATAGCAAAAGAGACGATAGGAAACAAATTAAAGTATCAGATGATAGGATTGCTTTAGTAATGGAAATCTCATTTTAAATGAATATATAATGAAACATCTTCTACAAATGAAAACGTTAATCATGTGTGTATTCTCTTGCAAATCATCTCATTTATAACTTGATAGTTTGACCGAACAGCAAATGAGATAAATTGAAATGCTGTTGTGCAAAAGCATGCCACGACACCTGGAAGCTTGCATCTCCCTCCATAATGGTCATACCATTGACTCCAAGATGCCTACAAATGATATTTGCACTTTTTCAACACAAAACGACTATTTTGTTCCTTGGACGCATTTCAAACCTGCTAGATTTCAGAGAACTAAAAATTATATTTTTTTATTATCATGACATTATTTTATTTCACTTGGCATTTAACCTCATTTAATTTTTTTATGTTCTATGTAGCCATCTGCGGTTCGTTCTAAGAAATTGTACAGCAGCGTATTATAGATTTCTTTGCTAATGGTAATCGTGTATTAATTATCTCTACATTATGGAACTTTTGCACTAAAATAATCGTCAGATGACAAGGTACTTAACCTTTCGGGATGGGCGAGTTATAAATAGAGCCATACGGAATCAGAATGAGAGAAAATTAAAAGCTTAACTTTGACTGCATTATTTTTGCTTTTATTTTAGATCTAACACATGCTAACCATGTTGGTTAAAAGTGCAACTATATCATTTTTAATTTGGGTTAATTAGTGATGAATTAAATTTAGCATACTATTATTACCCCCCCCAAAAAAAAAATTGCTTTTCGTTTTTACCCTAATTGTCGCCACCCTGAAAATGCATATATGACTCACCCGTCTCGAAGAGGCTAAAATTAATAACAGGTTTTCTGATGGATGTAAATCCACCAGAAAAAGTGACTAATTTCTTTATACTCGTTAGCGGTACCACTGTTTTGAGTGCTTTATTCAAATTTGTTTATTTGTACTATAAGGAATAGCTACATAAAGCAACGATGGTATGTTGGAAAATGTTCAGTAATATAAAACAATAGAATGAAAGACATTCGTTCGAAAAATATTAATTTTTCGTTAAGAAATACTTTGCCTTTTTCTGTAGCCAGTTGAAATGCAATGCAAGGTTAACATTTATTTTATGTGAAACACAACTCGAGATGTTATTCATTTGTTTGAAAATGATTGCAGTTTAAAAGTTTTCTTTTTTTGCTTTATATAATGACTATTCATACAAAATAAATGAATAAATAAAAATGAACAGAAAGAGAGATAGGTAAGATGTTGGTAGATATAATTCTTAACATTTATATTATTACATTAACATTTATAATAACCACATTATCTAACAAGAACTCAACTCAGTTGAAATAAAAATGTTCTGTAATTATGATATATGTTTTCTTAACAAGTAAATTATTCTCATTTAATAAGTATCACGCATTTCACATTTCTTAGTTTAATTTTTTTGTTTTGCTTTAAGTATAAATCTAATAATTGCATATTTTTTTGACAAAATGTTCGTGAAAAATATTGATTTTTAAGAATAAAAGAAAAAAAAAGCTTAGATAAATGAAGAGCAGTAAATGGGGTTGGTGATCAGGAGTCGGCGTCTTTTAGCAATAAAAAAAAATTTATTCTAAATTTTTTTATAATATTTCAGCATATGTCAGCGATTTTGAACCTGTGGGGTGCATCCCCCTAGGGGGGCGCGAGCACACTAGAAAGGAGGAGCGAAAATAGCCAAGAGAAAATATTATTTAAAAGAATTGATTGACTGACTGAAAGAAAAGCACACATACACATAGAAAACAAAATACATTTCGACGGATTTAATAACTTATTAAAGTAAAACAACTTACTAAATCAAAACTTAAGGTGGGTGAGCCATAGGTGGCCATAGATAAGCTTTGAGGATTTTCCCTAATTTTCTGGTTAAGTCTATGTGGCTGAATTTTTCTTTTTTGTAGAATCTTACACCTATCTTTAATACATATCATGTACACTTTTAATTGTAAAAAAAAATTTCATTTATTGTATAGTATATTTTTAATATTGTAGCTTTTGAGCCTAATGTGGCCCACAGGTTCCAAAAATTGCCCATATATTGAAATCAATATCTTCTTACTTTCAAATTAGAACGACAACAGCAAAAAATTCAATTACTTCATACAATGGAGGCCATTCAAAGAAATCTCTTCCAATTCAGCCACGTGCATCTCAGATGCAAGATTTAAAATGCAGCAGAGCCATCTTGTGATTAAAATTGAAATTAATTCAATTTTTTTCAGGGGGGGGGGGCTACGTTAGGAACACTGACCACTTTTGGCTCACATACCTTACTTAATCAAGACATACTAAATTAAAAACAAATTTAATAATTATTGGTGACTTAGGCAAAGTTTTTCGAAGGAAGGCTTAGTATTAGAAATAGCCACTCTTGAGTTTTGTTTCTATATTTAGCCGAGATCTATATTTTGTCTTCAAAGGAGCCACAGCAGAAAATCTAGATTCACAAAGATAGAATGTTGAAAATGGAATGCGAAATACCCTTGTTTTTAGTGCAGAGAACTCATCTTCTACTCCTCCTCAAATTTCAAACAGTGATTTATTGCTAAATTGTCCTTTGGTTTCGCCTCTTGTCGTGATGTCTATGAATTTTTCTTCTTCATTAACTACGAGTCCTTCGGGAGTATATAGATCCCACTCGTAACTTGCTATCAATTTGTCGTCAGCAAGAAAACGCGTTTTAAAATTCTTTGCCAGCATGGCTAAATGATTTTTTATTCTCACCAACCTTTTACATGTTCCTCTTGTACGTTTTAGTACAATTATCCACATTGCAAACATTGCTAGGTTTTTGTTTTGCTTTAAATTTCTGCACCACAATTCTAATTTTCTACAAAAAAGCATTAACTCTATCACTCGTATCCAACATATGAGTATTTGCTCCTTGGAGTTGAAGATTCAAGTTATTTAATTTCTCGAATATGTCGACCAAGTAGATCAATTTCATCACAAATAAACCATCGCGAAAATTCTCGGCTTCCGGCCTGCTTTCTTCTTGTGGGAAAATGGTAATTTCTTCTCTGAATTCAAAAACACGCTACAAAAATTTCCCAAGTGATAACCATCTTGCCTCGTGATGAAATAGTAACGCTGAATGTACTGAACCCATGTCTCTACAAAGTGCGGAAAAGATTCTCGATTTCAGGGGTTTTACATAATTTACTACGGTCACGATCGTAATTAACACAATATTCAGACCAGGACTCATTTCTTTCGAATCCAAAGCTTCTCTGGGGGGGGGGGGNGGGGGGGGGGGGGTCATACAAAGAGTGTCCAAGCGCACTGAAGCGATTTTTGTTTTACAAGTGCTTGTATACTTTAGTATCTTCCGGATATTGAAAGAGCACCATCGGTGCACATTCCGACGTAATTTTTTCATTCTATGTTTTCCTCGTTCATAAAATCATTTAAAATAGCAAATAATGCGAGCGCTGTTGTCTTATGTTCTATTGGTTTGCAGAAAAGTAGTTCTTCTACTACTGACACATTATCACAAAATCGAACATAGGTAATGAAATCAGCATCTTTATTACTATCTGTTGCTTCATCAAGCTGTATTGAAAACAATTTGTCACGCAACCTCGAGAAAATTTAAGTATTCTTGAGAATATTTTCTTGATTTTATTTTCGGAACCACGCTCATCTGTGTACTTGTTGATGCTTGACTATTGTCTAATACTCGCTTACTTCCGCTTAAAAATTTATCCATGAGTCTGAATAAATCTGCTGCCGTGAATATTCAATATAGTGAATTGCAATTAACGCGAAAACATACATAACATACACATTCACGGATTGGATAGCGATAGAAGGATCGACTCGAATGAGACTGGTTGGAATTGAAACTTGCGATATTGAGCATCTTCCCATGAGAAAACATTTGCTCTGCGCATGCTCGAGTGGATTCCTTTCCACAAACATAACATATTTTTTTCTCTTTTGCTTAGTCATGATTCTGCTTTATTTCTTTTATTATTCGCAAAAAATTTATTCCCTGTTTCTAAATTTAGCTCACCCCTTCCAGGTTAACTTTCATTCACGAATTTTTCTACTTTCATATTCTTTTAACGTTTTCTCCCTGTTTGGCTTTCATTTCAAAAATAATATTTAAATTTTCTCCGCTTTCATTCTCTTTATCTGCTCACGTTCGCTCGCTTTTACTTTTGTTTCAGCAGTTAGTTAAAAATAATTTACAAACAGAATCTAAAATACTCAATATACATTATTGTTGTATACATTTTATTGTTAAGCGGAGGGCGCGCGATGAAAATCATGATTGAAAACTGGGCGGCGAATACTGAAAGGTTGAGAAAAGCTGCCTTATGTTATTCAATTTATGTCATTCATTGTGCAGTTTTAACTAATAGAGATTTTACGATTTTTAGAGTACCAAATAGATGTTGAAATAGGCTCAAATAATTATAAAACATTCAAGTTGAGCGCAAATGGTATTAAATTTGCTTTCATTATATTTATCAATCACCACTGATTTGCTTGCTGTACGGATTCTTCATAATTATTATTTCTTTTTAAAAACTTTTTTGCGTCTTGTTTGTACATTTTTTAAAAAAAATAATTAAACTTAAATAAAATGATTAAATTTATAAAATAATTTCAAATAATAAATTAACAAAATGAACAAATTTATAAAATATAGAACTGCTGATAATTAAATTGCTCTTTTCAGAAAAGCCAGTAGATGTCGCTTTCTTACCAGAAACTGGACTGACTGAAATGTAATTATCAGGATCCGAACCCGATATCTTCTCAAAATGATTGACGACAGCATTGTTGAGTGGATCTCTAGCAGACAACGTCAGCAATGTTGAACCAATCAATGTCTCTTCCGGAACTGTGATTTCGATTACAGGATGTGATAGTGTCCATGGCGGCGAAAAAACAGGATTCATCTCTCCATGAGCCCGGATGTAAATAGTTACTTCCACTGAAACATGAAAAAATGTATTAATAGATTTATTATTTTTTAACCTTATATATCATCAGTACTATTGTCTTTTAAAAATCCAAATCATATAATTTCAGTAAGAACGTAAATAATAAATAAATTCGCGAAACTCGATATTGTCTATTTCCATTCAGAAATCAGTTTCTGTTTCATTCTAGTAATATTATTTTTGTACCTGATTCTGGAACAATTTTTTTCTCAATTACGGAAATAAATGAGTAAACTCTACTTCCTCACGCACCTCATAGTTTGAGTATCGTTTAATATATAATATGCTATTGCTCGAATTAAGTAAGGTATGATAGTATGCGGCACTACAGCACAGTTTATATTTAAAATTTCTAAAGCCATTTTAAAAAGATCAACAAAAACAAAATAAAAATATTTAATTTATAACAAAGTTCTTATTGCTGTAAAAATGCGAAATGTCGTGTAATATATATATATATATATATATATATTACACGACATTTCGCATTTTTACAGCAATAAGAACTTTGTTATAAATTAAATATTTTTATTTTGTTTTTGTTGATCTTTTTAAAATGGCTTNCATGAAGAGATTACATCTTTTCATCTTTTTGTTTTCCGGCATAAAAATATATATATATATATATGCAGAGAGAGAGATTAGTTCATTACCATTAATGCCAATACCGCTTGTAATATTAGTTCGTAAAACAGCGTGAATTTTATAATACTTGGAGGGTATAGAAACGTACAAAAAGAATTTTGAAAACTACACAAATATTTCTTGATTTGAAATAAATTCAGGTTGTAACAAATTTATGATAAAACTAACAAATTTGCTTAGAAAAGGATAACGTGATCCCTATTTATTTTAATTCTGTTCTTTGCTGGGACAAATATATCAAAATATATAAAACTATTCAAAATATGCACGAGGGCCAGTCCGAATATCAATAAATAATGTCTCAACGTACTTGTGGAAAAAGATTAAAGTACGTTTTATCTTCAGTATCTCATTCTATTTCTTGTATTCCATACACATCAATATCCGTAGTCGTTTGTGGAAACTTATTTTTCGACACACCCTCGTAAATAAGCAGTTTACTTATTTATTCAATGCTGTATTTTTAAAATCTTTTACCTTTACAAATTAAATGAATGCTTTTTAGAGTCATGCTGATATTGATATATCAATTACCTGATGTTTTTTGCTGCTTTCCAAAAGTGATATCAACAGCATTGAGATCAACAGCTTCAACAGTTAAAATAACGACAGATGCTGAATTATATTCTAAAGGCTGATTGACAGTGATTTTTCCATTTGTTCCATCGATTCTAAACGCCGTCTGAAAATCAGAAAAGAGTTACGATAAATTTTTGTCTGAATGGTGACATTCAAGATAAATCAAGAAAACAGTAGTATTCACACTATTTTGCTTTAAATTATCAAAAAATGACTCGCCTACTAATTTATAATAATAGGTAAGTCATTAATGCTTTGACAGTTTTTTTAATCACAATCTAACACGAAATAAAAATTATACTAACATACTTAGAACTAAAATAAATAAATAAATATGAAAACGAAAATAATTCTGTTACATTAATCGTAGCCATAAGTAAGCCACATGCCCTAAACCTGGTTATTGCAGTTTTTACTTTAGGCACATCACTTACAGAATGCCGATAATTAGTGTTAAAAATAAAAAAAAGTCAAATTATTATCATCAATTAATTTTGTGGAAAGACAATAATCATTAAAAATTTTTCACCATTAATGATTTAAATTTAAAAATTATACAAGCGTAAACTAATCCCACATGTAAGTTTTTTACAGGCGCCCTCAAGCATAAACACAAATGAAAGAGTCAATTGTCCGTTTCACGGACAGGCATCTCTGTATGCTACACCAGTTCAACATGTAAGTTTAAACTGACGTGAAAGTAAAAACAAGTTTCCAATGTCGGCAGAGACAGTTAAAAAATATTTTCTACTGGTAACAAAATGAGGATCATTTTACAGGGTTAAATATTTAATTCTCTACCAATTTATTAAAACTTTTGCAAAAAGCGGAGCAGTTGGCATCTTTGTGTTAGTTACATCCAAAATTAATTATTTTCCTTTACATTTTTGACATATATTTTAGGACCACCCTGTATACATATATACCTTTTACACATGACATCCGTGAATGATTCAAAAGTTCACATAAAAACCAACTTTCTTCCAGTTCTCCCATTGTGAGGCTTTTAAAATATTGACAAACTTAACCAAAGTTCTGAGAGTTTAAGTTTTTGATTGTTTACCACAGTTTAAAATAATTTGCAAACAGCTTGACAAAACATTGATCCATAGCTGGGTGGGTATACAGTCCAGCACCGGGGATCGAACTCCAGTCTTTTACGATGACAGTCTAGTCTAGTATCTTAATCATGAAGCCATCAGGGCTCGCGATGTTTAAGTATAGAAATGAAAAAAAGAATTTTACGCTGTAACCTTACTTTGTAGTTATAGGAAGGTGATGTAACGACTGATCCTGTCTTGTCACGGGCAACGATTGGTTCTACAATAGAGTAACGGACCTTGGCATCTTTGTCGGGGTCCACTGCCAACACTGAAAGTACTTCATCGCCAACGTTGGTACCTGTTTAAAATAGAAGCACTTTTATTTATTTATTATCTTTTTTCCAAAAAACGTGTGATTTATTTCATATCTGAGTTGAGTTTATAACGACTGTTATGTTTCGTACATGAAAGATAAATTTCATTATGAACAAAAAAAAAATTTTTTTAAGGCGAAGCTGCTGAAAGTTTTTTAATATTTAAAAATGTGCTCTTGTAATATTGTATATTAATTAAAGCGTATAAAGATGAACAAAATCAATTTTTTTTAATAAAAGAAAATTGTTGAATGATTTTAAAGATTCACAATTCTTGTGCTACTTCTTAAAAAAAATTACCAAAAAAAAAGTGTTAAATCCAGTCATGGTAAGTGACGCCAGAGGGCGTATGTGCAAGGGGAAAAATTGTAGTTGTAGATTTAGTAGTTGTATGTAACTGCAGCGCGATGAACCTACCATCGCCATATCCCTTAATAAAATTGTTTGTTTTTAAATTAAGTCGCCTAGCATTACTTATAACCCTTATATACAGTCCAAAGCTATCGACGATTTTACAAAAAGTATAAATTTCGTTTTTCAAACATTTTCTTTTTATCATCATTTGTTCTTTTCATTATTTAATTCAATAATGATTGAAAATAGTGATAATGATTGAATTATAAGATATCAAAATATTTATTATTTCAATATAAAAATTATGATTTTTAAAAAGACAGATTAAAACTTCTGAACGGAATGGGACGAATAATTTCCAACAAGTAAATTCAAACAAAAATTCACATATTTAAAAATAGCACTTTTTGAGAACTATTCAACAACTTTGATTGATTTGTTTTATTTCATCATTTAAAATGAGTAACATAATAATTCGTCATTTAAAATGATGTTATGTTGCAATTTGAGTTACGATGAAATTTTAAAATTTTTCCATCGTTATTAAATTAAAAAATAATAAAATCGAAAAGAAATAAAAATGTAGTAAATATGATGTTGTATATGGAGTTATAAGTATTCAGAAAATCTCTTGGATTTACCTAAATAGCATTAAACATATTACGAAATACTTGAGAAGCAGAATCATCATTAATGGATTCATAATTTCTTCTGCTTGGGTTTTTTTAACCAGATTACGGCAAGGTTCCTGCCGCCAAAGAATATATTGATAGTCTTAATGTTAAATATTTCAGCGAAAGCTTTAGATGTACAGTGCGGAAAGGAAAGAAAACGGCCCAACCTGAATAACTTTTGATCTAATGATTGGTTCCTCACGCTCTAGGATTCAAACTTAACGGTTTGAGGAGATGACCTGAAATATGCAAATTAATAAGTGCAGACGATATTTAGGGTTACGAAATCATACACAAAAAAGAACTTTCTCGAATAAAACATACTTTTTTTTCTACAGATTCGGATTTCTGGCCCCCAGGATGTAGGGGGCAGCCGAACTAAAATTTTATATATACGACTTTTCTAATTGAAATTCGATTTCTCGGGAACTATTATTTACTCGGGAAAAGTTATTTACTTAACTATAATACACTCTGTTAAATAGTTCGGGATAATAATTTTTAATGTGAAATAAAGTACTACAAAAGCACATTTATTAAGGGACTAATTATTTCTTTCGACTAATTTTTCATTAGTTAGTAACAGTTATTTATGTTTTTTGCTAGTTATTAATTGTTTGCTTGTTTTCTATAGCTAGTTTTTTTGCTGATTATTAATTCGTGTCAACTAGTGTTTTTGCTGATTATTAATTGTTAGCTTATTTTTTGTTAGTTTTTTTTTATAACTTTTAATTGCATAGCTTACTTTAATGATTAGCTTTTATTTAAGTTTGAAAGTTAATATTTAGCTTTCTTTCCTTTGATAATTAATAATTTTAATGATCATTAAATTTCCTACTTATTTCAACATTTTTTAAAATTGTCAACGACAATTTAAACACTTCCTTCTTATTTTAAGATTGTCAGAGACAAGACAATCGCTGACAAAGATGTTCCCGCGGTTAAAGAGTGGAAAAATTATAATATACACTTTTCTTTAATTTAAACTTTACTCGTAATTAAAAAAGCATTATAATTTTTACTGTATCATTTCTAATATTTGGCGGCACATTTTAAGAATTTGGCGGCACAGAAAAGTGCCGCGGCACAGTGGTTGAGAATCACTGATGTAGGGGGTAGCCGAACTAAAATTTTATATATACGACTTTTCTAATTGAAATTCGATGTCTCGGGAACTATTCGACCGATATCGCTCAAATTTTGTAATTCTCCAGGTAAAATTACATTCTTTAAAATGATCTAAAAACTGTATACGTAACAATACAAAATTTTTTAGACTATTTATAAAAAAAATATTAAAAAATTATAAATATTTACTAAGATTTATTTTTAGCACGGAATTGTCTTTGGAGAAACGAATTTCCTAGTTTCATCTTTCGCTTCCAATTTCTCGAGATCTAAGCAAAAAGTAGAATTAACATGATGGGGTCCAAACTTTCGACAACTCTCCTGACAAAACTATGAGGACTATATTTCCTACTTTGCGGCTACTCCCTTATATTTTGGAAATTCATCAATAACCGTAAATTTTATTACTTTGTTTTATCATTTTTTTTGTTTTATCAAATTTTATGACTTTTTACTTAGTTTGGATTCTTTTTATTGCGTATTTTTACACTTACATTGCGTTGTTGTTATCATATTATTATTATTTGATAAATTTAATGTGTTTAGAATGTTTATTTTAGAAATTAATATTCATTATGATGGTGCTATAGGATTTTCCCGAGCGTCGACGGGATAATCCATAAAATTAGCTGATTTTTGGGTAAATTTTGTCAACTTTTTAAAAAGGCTCAACAAGGATGATTTGTAATCACATAAGCCTTAGAATTACTTAGAAGTATAAATTGAATTTACTAAACCAAGAATCGTGCATTAAAAATCTACCACTCGAAAATAGTTATCCACTGTCCGGAGTAAGTTGGCATCTTACAAATTTTCAAAGTGGTAGCAAAAGGTGAAATATATCTAGATGCTTTAAGCTATCAATAAATATTTCATTTTAAAGGAAATATATAAATCAGAAATACACTGAAAAGCCAAATGCGGGTTAGTTCCATCCAAAAGTCCTCCACGTAGGCACATTTTTATTAACACTTGATACAGGAGTTCCTTTGTCTTCGGGATAGAGTTCAAAATTACAAGGCTAAGGAGTTGAACCTTGGTATTCGTAAACCCAAAATTGGGTTGACTGTTCAACGACGGTTATAAGATAAAAATGTCATCCCCGACTAAAATTTTTGAACGAAATTTGCTATTGTAGAAAAGATTCTCTTAGGAAATGAAAAATACAGTCCGGCAGTCTTTCTCACTGATGTTCGATGAAATTAAAAGCTGTACATAGTAGCATATAATTATCATTATTCTTTTATCGCTTGTTTTTGTTCCCAAATTAGATAAGTTATGAAGGGAAATTTTTAACAATTCCTCCTTTTTTCTGGCCTTTTTATGTCGTACAACGCAGATGAATGAGTAAAGTTCTCATGTGGGCATAAAACTAAGATAAATAAAATATATAGGTTCAAATTTCCATCCATATTGGAGAATCTAAATCCCGTGAACGTTGAAAAAATGTATGTACATTCAGAGAAGCTAAGTTTTTTTTTTGTTTGATATTGCAATTTAAAATATTTCGCGCAATTTTATTGACATTTTTTAGTTAACCCTTTGAATAATTAAGTTATTCAGAGAAAGTACGTTTTTGCACTTGATATCAAAACTTAAAACAGTGTTTGCACTAATTACTTTGCAATTTCAAGTCAACTCTTTGAACTTTTGAAATTGCTCAGTAATACGTGTTAATCATTAGATCAAATCATTAGTGTTTATTATTATATTAAATGCATTTTTATTCAAATATTTTGTGCGCTGAACTTACTTTCAGGAACGTATTCCACGTATGATTCCTGTGTAAATACTGGTGGTTTATTGTTCACATCTTCCACTGTAATCAATACTGTTGCCGTTGCTGTTTGATGCACTGGACTTCCTGAATCCACAGCCTGAACCTAATACAGGAACGAAAAAAAATATTAATTTTATTTTCTTCTTCGCAGTCTCACAGTACGTAAGGTGACTACTTGCGTTGCATAGTTTTCATGCTCAACTTATCGAGTAGCTGAGTTATCATTATTATTTTTTAATTTCTTACATCCTAATATATACTATATATATACTTGCTAGTGAAAATGCAAAAGTTGCATCGACTAAAAAGATCGTAGAAAGTGCAGCTTTATACCATTTTCAATACCATTACATACCTGCCAACTTTCACGCATTTGGCGTAAAATTTTATTTCTATATTTAAAGTGGTAGTAAAATGTAATACTGTTGTGGTAATCCGCATAAGCTCACTCAAAATATAGAGTATGTTTCTGTCTAAAATTGTAATTTAAATTCCATTTTAGTACAACTGGGGAAAATCATCCTCGAAAGGATTAAGAGTTGGCAGGTATGCCATTATATTTAAAAAAGCATTCTAATATAACTATCTTAATCTTCAAAATGGATGGTATTAAAACTTAAATCAATTAACTTCCTCAATATTTTGGTTGATCTAAAGTTTAGGAGAAATAAAGAAACTTTACTTAACCTTATATATCGACTTAAAAAACCTTAAGAAACCCGACTAAAGGAACCTTATATATCGACTTATTAAATGTAGTAACTTTTATACTAAACTATTTCCTATGAGGTAAAATAGCTGTAGTATGTATTAGCAATCAAATCACAGGGGTGCCACAGGCAACTAAAATTGTAAGACGTAGTAAAAACTCAATACATTCTTCATTTATATAATTTATATAATTATACAGTCGTAATTACCACTATGACATACATTCTAAACTACTCATATTTAAATCTAAAAAAAAAAATAATAATAAACTTCAGGAATGTTGTCTGACCAATAGCTATACCTTTTCTTTTTTTGTTGCTTTTGACTATGGGGATTTCCCCTAAATTCTAACCAAGTTTATGACTTAACTATGACCTATATTTATATGTCTACCCAGTAAAGATGAATCGGTCAGTGGTGCTTCGCGGCAAACACCGAGATTGTACATATATCCGGCATCCAAACTCTAGGAATTTCTGCAATAATTAACTGAAAACAATATGCTAGAAAAAGTTATTAATTTTAATCTCTTCCATTAGATTTTTGATTTCTATCAATCTTTATATATTTTTAATCGCTTGAGGCATCCCTGTAATTACGAGCATTTATTCCATGCGAAAACAAGCTAGAAATAGAATTTTTTTTTATTATCAGTTATTCCTGTTTTTTGGGGTACAAAATGCCCTGCTACTACAGGATAAATTTGCTGGTATAAAGTGGTCTGCTAGACATACCCTTTAAATATCTGTCATAAAATCGTATTTAGATGGAAACTAACCTAATTTATCACGAAATATTTTTCGAAAGTTGTGGTTTAATTGTTTATCAAAAACTATTATTTAAAAACAAATTACTGAAAAAGCTGATATTATTGGAAATGAAAGTCAAGGGTTAAAACGCTCGCTTCTATGAATCGATTCTGCTTCGAATCTTTGCAATGTAGGCCGAGCCGACTCGCAGCAACTTGGGAGAATTGTAAATTATGACAGTGTTAACGTAAATTATGCCCATTGGTAGACATCTCCACACTCTACACTTGTTAAGTTTTAGGGGATTACCGCTCTATGTGACAAAAATGTGGGTTAGTTTCTGCTAGCACTCTAAAAAACGAGCTCAGGCAGATGAATCAGTTATGTGCTATAAAATAAATTTGTGTTCAACTCTTACAGTAATGTTATAATCTAATCCATAGACGTCTCTGTCCAAGTCTGCTCCTGGGGCAACCGTGATGAGACCGGACTTCTGGTCTAGAACAAAATTGTCTTTAGCCCCACTACGGATGAAATAACTGAGACCAGAGTCTGGACCATCTGGATCAGAAGCTTTGATTTTGATGACACTGGTGCCTAAAATGAAATGAAAAAGTAAATACAGTGGTGGAACGACTGATTTTAAAATTAAAAATCCCCCGAAAAACAGAGGAATGAAACAAATCGTGTGTTTTTGGTGGAAACTGCAAAAATTTAATACAGAGATTTTAGAATTTTGTTACAAAAGTTGCTAACAAATGCTGTGCGCTGTACTGAGATTTTGAAAAGAATGCAAACCCCGTAGGAATGTGATCTAATCAATAACGAAAACACACGTTTTTAACCTTTTCGGCACGTCATAAATGTATTCGAACGGAATCAGGATGGTAAAAAGCTGTAACTTAAGATTGGCTAATTTGACAGACTTATTTTTTGCTTTCATTTTAACTCTTCCAATCCTTGCGTGTTAAAAGTGTAACTATACAATTTTTAATTCGAACAAATGGGTGGTGAATTAAATAAAGCAAACTATTATTACCCCGCCCACAAATAAACTGCTATAAAATAGTTTGACTACCACTTTTATCTTTTTTGCCCTGATTTTTGACACCCTGAGAATGCATACAAGACTCGCCCGCCTCGAAGAGGTTAAATAGAGCACATGGTACTTAATCATAACCTCCTTTCACGTTCCAACGCTTAAACTGATCTTTCGGTTCATTGATGGATTGCGGCGCCATCTGTTGGACACTGCTGTAATGTTCTGAATTCTAATGCTGTTCTGAAATGACTGTCTAAAATTTTTAGTTTCTGCAATTAAATAATATCTTTTGTTTCCTTCCTCTCTTTATCAGTATTTATTTCTGAGATTTCTTATTTTTGAGACCACACCCTGTCGATTTGAAAGATCACACTTGAAGCTTTATAAAATGTCTTTTTTTTTTAAAAGTTTAATTACAATCAATTTTAAAATCAATCTACCTATACCTTACACAATCTAAATCTGTGAACCGGCCCTATAAAGAGCTTTTGCACATTCATCTGTCGGATCATCCTCCGGGATGTTTCCCAGACCGTCGCCAATAGCCCATTGCGCAGCTCTAGTGCGACGTAAATTAACAACAACAACAACATTCATCTGTTTGGACAGTTGTAATCAATCGATAGCAGGGCTGTCAACTTTCTACGCTTTTTGTAAAAATTGATTTGTTAACATTTACTGATAAAAGGACGATTGTTAACACAGAGTTACTATAACAATTGAAAAAATAACGTGATTCACGATTGATTCCGAGAAAAGTGGCTTGACAGCTTTTCTCCTTCTATTGATAATGTTATGAACACTAAAATAAAATTTCTAAAAACTTATAAAACAAAATTTATTTTTGAAAAAAAAATTTCTTGCAATATGTAGCTTGCCATATAAAGATGCCAACTTTATATTTATCTCAATTTTGAATTTTTCGTCGCTTACGTTGATTTTTCGATTGCAGTGCAGTATTATTGTGCTCGTATTGTTTTGGCTACCCATCTGTATAAGCTGCATTCAGCAAAGGAATAAAAGAATTAAATTAATTTCATTGTTAAATTTATTTTATTGAGTAATCAGCACAAATTATCCATTTCATTCAATCCAAAACTTTTTTAACGCTTCTTTATTTTCCAATTTTTATTTCGGAGTTTATTATTGTTCCGCAATGAAATCTATAATTATGTTTTCTTTTTTTTTATAAAATAAATAATTAAATATACCTCCAACGGAATTTTCTTTCACGCTTGCACTGTAAGGAAGATGAATAAACTCTGGGGCCCCATCGTTCTCTTTCTAGAAAAAAAAATATATATTTGATGCATTACAATATGTACAGTCAATATAGATCATTGATATAAACTATACTTAAATATATATAAATACTTAAATTTTATCATTAAAATAAATATAATTTATAATTTTGAAACAGCGAAAATATATCTAATTTCAGATGGAACTAGTGCGATTAGACAACTATAATGCTAAACAAAAACCAATAATGACGTCCAAAATCAATGTTTATAAAATATTTATCACCCACTTTAAACATTAAAGAAAAATCTCTTGTTAAAAAAAAATGGCACGAATGTTCCATATTATAAATTAGCTTATTAAATCAAATAATAAAGCATAAATTTTGTTGGCGTTGATATCACATTCAAAATAAAAAATCGCGATTGGCAACATTGCTTCTTTTATTATGATTAGGTCAATATTTCTTTTGAAAGAAAAAAGGCGGTTATGGTACTGAATCCAAGAAATATTACCTTGACTTTCAGAATCAGCTTGGTGGTAGAGGAGAGGGGTGGGTTGCCGTGGTCAGTTGCCTTGATGGTGATGGTGACCAATCCATTGCCAGATGGTGTTTCAGAATGCTTCAGAGGTCGTTGAAGAATAACCTCTCCTGATTCAGGATCAATAGATATGGCAAACACGTCTTCCAGTTCACTGGATTCTATGCTGTACGTGATTTTTCCATTCCCCTGCGTTGGACCGTCAGAATCAGTTGCCTAGAAACAATGAAAAAAATAAGATTGTTCGTTATTAGGCATCAATTAAACGTAATATGAGTCAAGCCTACGGAATGTTACTTATTTGGGTTTATTTTTTTATAATTAGAGTTAACATCATGGTTATACCTAGGTTAAAAACTGAAACCAGGGTTCTCATCACCTGGGAAAAAAATGAATTGTTTCTCAAAACTACTGAACATTTAGCTTTTAAGAAGAACAAATAATCCACCGAGATACCTCCCCCCCCCCTATATCTTCCAGGGCTGTTTGTACCTCGAAAAAGAGGAAAAATTGGTATCATTTGCTTAACCCTTTCGCTTCCACCGGGACATATATGTCCCGCAGGCAGTTTCAAATAACCCTATGGGCAAAATATGCTTTGTATTATTATGAATGCATGTCCCACTGGTATTCCTTGATATCACTGACAATTCAGTAATTTTTTCCCTTTTTCAGAATTTTATCGGTATTTGCATTGTAACTGATATATTTAAGTACTTATTTCATTTTTTTCTCAGAAGAAAAAATTGGTAGTGAAAGGGTTAATTTTGGAAGGAGAAAACTTTCCTGGCTCCCAAAACTTTTTAACAGCTAGTTTTCAGTGAGGGAAACTGCCTGGTATGTATGTTACTGTGAATGACAGAAATCGGTGGTTGTTTACTTCCACCGGTGAATGTGTACAATCACATAGTCACTTTGGTAAATGTCCGAAATATATACTAGGTCTAGTAAAGTGCCACTACCCGGTATACTCTACACTGATTTTTTTTTTAAAGGTTCAGTGGCCCGGTATGCATTTAACCGGTACCTCCGAACACTGATGTTTCTCCGAATCTCTCCTCAGCAGATATTAAAAGATCGAATAAATAAAATAATAATATATCCAAATCGGATATAACAAATATTTTGGACATCCACTAAAGCGACATGATTGACATTGAACGGTGAAAGTGGACATTCTCTTGATTTCGGTCATTCACGGTTACGAATACATTTTAACTCTGAATAAGTTTCGATAACCAGGGTTCTTTATTTTTCCCGAAAATCAGTTAGATTTGAAATGGTTTTGCAAACAGGTTTTTTTTTGCATTTCCTTTGAATAGAAAATTTAATTGGCAGCTTAAAACATTAAAACATATGTCAGTATTGCTACCACATTAAATTTTTTTTTCCTGCCAACCACGAAAATCCGGCAAAATTTGCCATTTTGAATTTATGAAACCTGAAATAATTAAAGTATATACCTTTTGATTGATATATGGTATCATCAAATGTTTATTAACAGAGGGAAAAAAATCGATAGAAGAGAAATATAATCTAAAATCCCAGATGATGAGAGGAGTTAAAACCATAAAACCAAGCCAAATAATGCTCTAGATTACCTTAATGAATAGCGGTGGTAAGAGCTTCGCAGTGTTCTCTAAAACTTCATGAGTGTAGACTTCTTTGGTGAATTGTGGAGTGTTATCGTTGGTGTCTGTGATCTCGACGAACAAATTCACGGACGTCACCCTGTCGCCGCCATCTTTGGCCTCGTAAGTAAGGGAGTAGCTTTTCTGAGATTCGTAATCCAGGCATGTGGATTGTCCACATTCGGACACTTCCATTTCTCCCGTTTCTGAATTCACATCAAACCTAGAAAGCAAACAACACATTTATAGATTACAAAAACGTTACAAAAAAAACATTTAAATCAGAGTACCTAACCAAAAGTAGCTAACCCAGAGGTTTATTTTCACCTTCATCTAAATTGAAAAGAATTAAGGGTCGGAAGGGGGGAGGAATTATAGCTTAAAGCTAAGTCTGAAGGGGTTCAAAAAATTATGTCGTTTAAGGACGAAGTATGGAATATACGTAAATAACAAAGGAAAACAAGTATTAATCGAAAAATACAAGTACAAGGGAAAGGAAAAGTAAAAAATAATTTATAATATTTACAAATATATACAAACAAGGGGTGACTCCCCTGCCTCCCCCGGTAGCCGGGCTTTGCAGCTGCAGAGTACACAGTGTGTTTAAATTTGAAAAATTAGTCTAAATTGGAGTTAAAATGTTAACAGAGTCCTTAATAAAGTAAGCGGGGGCAGGACTAAACTTAGCATTATATATATATATATATATATATATACAATNATATATATATATGGATCAGAAATTATGGGACGGTAATATTTCAAGACTAAAAGTGGTAGTAGCCGAAGCCAACAATAGAAAATCGTATCAGGAACTATTTTTTTAAAAAAAAAGCAGAGATGCTATAGATGACTAAAAATGCGAAAAATGGTATAAACTCAATTTTTTATTTTATTTATTATCTCTTTAATTATTCATCAGAAACTACTACTATGACTTACATTTCAAATTATCTATATTTGATGCAAAAACACACTTAGCAGTCACTTTCAAAGGTAAACTGGAAAAAAATATGCTATAAAATATTTCTAATTTTAATTTCGTTATGAAAAATTTTGAATTTTATGTTTCACCACTTTTTCCAATTTTAGTCGTCCGTGGGCAACCCTGAGAAAGGTATTCATTTTGATACACAAAAGTTGAAAATGTCTTCTTACTGTAAGTACATCTTCAGATCTAGACACGCTTATTTGAAGTTATTGAAATATTCTGGTAGGAACGAAAGAACTGAGATACAATATTTTATTTTAACACATTGCAGACGGGTCACATAAAAATACGTTTTTGAAAGATTGCCACAAACGATTCAGTATATTTGAAATCAGTAGTACAATTGTTCGTAGTAATTTATTTTAAACTGCAGCTATAATAACAAGTTTGTTCCAACCATTATGAAATCTTACCTACCACATTTTTTATACAATAACATTTTAAACTGTAACATTAAACTATAATATTTTTTTTATTTATAACAGCTGTAATACAACAACATCTATAACAGCTGTTTTTGGAAAAGTTCTCGACGCACCTCAATCTGGGAATTCCCACTTTTCTCTCACCGTCTACTCAGCTATGACCAACGCGAAATTTTTTTTTACAAGAATTTTGTGTCCTTTTTGGATGTAACTATTATTACCGTCATTGAACAACCGACCCAATTTAAGGTTTACGTCTAGCAATGTTTCGTAGCCTCGTAAATTTGAACCTAATCCGGAAATGAGAACTTCTAGATCAAGTATAGGGAGAAATTTGCCATTGCAGAGAACTTTTTGATGGAAATAACTCGCATTTGCGTTACATGGAGAGGAAAACCACGAAACCCTTCCATGATTAGCATGACGGCAGAGGGACTCTAACCCATGACCCGTCTACCTCTGAGGATATCTTTATATCAGCACTGTGGTCGGTGCTAGTTTTGCGGAATTTGTTTCGGCCAGTCATTGCTAAGATTCGATTTGGAATTTTTGATGGAACTCATTTTCGTTACATCCTGATTGTAACCTCCCACTGTTAGCCTGACGGCAAGGTGACCCTATGCATGATCCATCTACCACTGAGAATATCTTTACGTTAGCACTGTGGTCAGTGGACCTAGGTGCGGAATTCGTTTTGGCCTGCCATAGCTGGGATTCGAACCCAGTTTACCTCATTGGGAGGAGAATGCTTTAACTCCTGAGCCACTACGGATCTTTTTGTGTAACTAGACGATTCTAGTCCCTAACCTACTAATCTCACATGCTCTTAAATACAAAAAAATTTTAATTTCTCTTAATTTTTAATTGTTAGCCGCCCTAATCGCCTGAGAAAAAGAATGTTTCCGTTAAGAGTTTCCTCTGACGGATGTGTCTCTCCAGAGAGTGTTGGAATTACCAAATTTTGATTTTGAATTCTCAGAAAACTGCAAACATTGCATTGAATTCGTTTAAACCCCTTCATGATCATCAACTCAACCTCTCCAAAAGTGTATTGGACCTGCAGAATTTTATGTTTTGACATCTGCAAACTGCATCGAATTGGTTTAGGTTTCTCACCATGATCATCTTGTACCTTTACTTCTCCGTCATCATTAACTCAACTCATCACCCTCAGTCGAACTCTCTCTTACAGCACAGAGGATAAAAGTGAAGAGCTAATATCCTCTACTTCATCCAACTCAACTGGGAAAGTTTCCGGATGCAATGTGTTAACAATTCTACGAATTTTTAAAAAAAATTTCCGGTAAGTCGTGCGCATTGTGTATTAACCTTAGTAACAGAAAATGGCTCTAAGTATTACTGAACTGCCATTTTTTTTGTAAAGGTACGTTGCTTAAGAAGTGCTGTGTTTTCCTACTTCCACCAATTTGTGGTGGAAAAAATTTAATTCGCAGCAAAATTTGTATTTTCAAGTATGATTCTTGGAAACTGTATAGACTTTAATTAAAGGAAAATGTAGTAATACCTACTTGTTAGATCCAAATCCTTTCAGAGCGTAGGTGATTTTTCCAAAACGGCCACTATCAACATCATTAGCCTGGGAAAAAAAAGCGTTTCAAAAACATAAAGAGGAAAAATATAAAAAATTGCAGAAAATCTTTGTTTACATTTAATAATGAATTATCTAACACGAATAAAAACTTAGTCGAAAATTAGAAATAAAAAACCTCAAAATTATAGAATTTTATTTAGTTTATTTTTGGGAGACTCCCTATCTTAGACAGGAGTATAGACTTTAATTATAAGCTATTTTAATCTTGTAATAGATGGATTTTTTTAAGCCTTTATCCATGATTTAATATGACACCTAGAGGACTAAGTTCACGAAGATATCAAACCACAATGGGATGCCTGCAAGTGACGTTGTGTGGGTATCTCGATCTTGATTGGTTGTTGAAAAGTGGCATACATTAAAAGTGCAACTGTTCTTTCCGTTCCATTTCGAGTAAGCGAAGCCATTCAATCATCAGTTCTCTTAAATGATACATTCTATATTCATACACTAAGATTATTTGGCAAATATTTCCTTCTTACTTAATGCAAAGACAGACATGGTGGAACATAAATAAACTAACGAAGTTGACAGGTACAGAAAAAAAATATATCATGGTTGTAATAAAATTCGTAAACATATAATAAAGTAAAAGATGCAGAAGAGAAAGAGCTACGTATCAATAAATTCGATGAATGAAACGGCACTGAGTTTAATTAACTTCACGTTAATTAAATACAGTACCGTATTTAATTAACGTGAACTTAATAATTCTTCTTATATGCCGTATTAATGACGCTTATGCCGTATTTAATAACTCTTCTTCTTGAAGTGCAAGTACCCAATTTGCGCAGGGAAAAAAATGGCAAATATTTATTAAGATGACTTAGTTTTAAATCAAAAAGTGTATTATTTTAATTAGTTTTTACATCTTTCATTCTAAAAAAGTCAAACCTAATTTTGTAAATAAAAAAATAGCATTGGGAAAATTTTTTCTTTATGTTGCCTCATACTTTTGAACGGATCTGATATTTCTTGCGTCACTGGTTTCAAATCTGCACTCGGTTTCTCTCTTTTAGATAGAGGAGTTCTTATGCAATTTAATGTCCTATTCCTAAACAGAATTTCTAAAATTTTACTGGAGTGAATACGTTCCAGCTTCTTTTTGCTGCGTAGGGAGTGAAAGGAAGAAGGTATTAATTCATTTCAGTTTATGATGCACTACGTTAAAGTTATGATTTTTTTTTTGTCATAAGTGTTAAGCTCAAAGGAGCAGACAACTGAATATGTATGTAGATAAACCTACACGTTCTTAATAAATTTGTACATTCAGATAAAAGATAAACTAAATTAGTATTTGTATCAATACAACAAAAAATTTGTTCCCCAGTGTAGTTGAAAACTTTATCTCTGACCGATTTTTCAGCTGACGATCCCAATCCTATCGATCTGAATGACCTCTTTCAGCTAATGAGCCCGAATGCATACGATCTCGAAATCTTCTTTCAGCTGAGCAGCCCGTCTCATCTCCAATTCGCGCGCAATCCTGGTTAAAATTTGTTATGAAGTTATGGGTGTTAAAGAAAAGTTTAAAGGAATTAACACGTTAAAATTTGTTGAAACATGAAGAGCACATATTGATGCTCATCTCCATTGGCCTATGATGGGCTTACATTGGCTCGACGGCCTGTAACCTGTGATGGGCCTATATAGTTTATTACAGTAAGGCTTATTTATTGAGAAACGTTTGTATAATTTTACGCTCGTAACTAAAAGAGTGAACTGAATCTAAATAATGCAACCATTACTTTCGGGACTAGGTGATCACATTTCACTTAAAAACATAAAAATGCGAACCCTCAGTTCGAGTTCTGTATTCGCCTGCACTACTATATTCACCATGATTGGTGACCCGGATGCAATGAACTCTCTGAAAAAAGGCCTAACCTCACACTTACTGCATCATAGCTCAGTTCACACGCGTTTGACTTACAAGATAACAAACATTACCCTTACAAAATAATAAGGTGTTTTTGAGGTTGACAGATGTTAAAATATACACCTGAGATAGAAAACGAGGTTATGTTTTGCACCAAAAAAAACCTCATTAATAAACCCAATTTCAACCTCATTTACACCTCACAAAATCAATCTCATATATTACTCAGAAATAATTTTAGTTTAGATCGAGCGAAATCATTCACACCTCAAATATGCGTATTTGCTTGAAGTGTAGAAAAATTAATCCGTGCACCTCAAAAACAACCTCCCTAAGCCGGTTGCTCTAAAATAGATTTCCATCAACCTCAAAACAGCCTCAAGTGTGATTAAACCAACTTCATACACTTTGATTATACACCTTGGGAGGTTGATCTTTTAAGGTTGCTTTTGAAATCAACTTCGAATAAACCTGAAACCAATCTTGACACCTCCAAACAACCTCATATAAACCTCAAAAATACCTTAATTTTTTTGTAAGGTTAATTTTTTTTGTTTTTTTGTATCTCTTACACTAGATGTCACAACTAGATTAACTAGATAAACGCCATATAACGCGGTTCAAGATTTTGACAATCATATCTATTATGAGTCAGTTCTGTTTAAATCACTTGACCATCTCAAAAAGCAGCCCTCGTCTTTTATAGCTGCATGGTGTCTTTTACTGAAAAATATGAGGGAACTACCCTCGTTTCAAATGCTCTCAATCCAGCGCTAATTGGTGACCGCTGCTATAAATTAGTTCATTTGAAACTGACGTAACTATACAATGTTCGTTAATAGAGCCGTGGTGGATCAGGGAATAGAGCGTTCGCCTTCCAATGAGGTAAACCGGGTTCGAATCCCGGCGTTGGCTAGACAATACGAATTCCGAACCCGGCTCCCACCGATCACAGTGCTGACGTAAAATATCCTCAGCGGTAGACGGATTATGGGTTAGAGTCCCCTTGCAGACAGGCTAACTGGGAGAGTTTTTCGTGTTTTTGCTCTGCATGTAACGTAAACGCATGTTGGTTCCATCAAAAAAAGTCCTTCACTAAGGCTAATTACTCCCAATACCGGATTCAGGAGTTACGTTTTCTGGGTTGGGTCTAAAATTACAAGGTTACGAAGTTGAACATTAATAGTCGTAAACCCAAAATCAGGTCGGCTGTTTTAACGACGGTTATAAAATATACTGCCGTGCAATTGCAAAAACATCGGAATTTCTTTGCGATAGATTTCAAGAAAAGTGGCAACAACTATTTTTTTTTCACTTTGCTATGCTATTAATAATACAGTAAAATTTTAAAAAAAATTTGATTTTTTCTTTCTTTTGCAATACGTAGTTTATCATACAAATATGTCAAATATATTAAAATCTCAATCAGGAATTTATTGTCACAGGCTCTATAAATAATTAAGTGAGCGAAACATAGATAAACTTTTTAATTCAAAATTATAAAATAAAAAGGTACTTACTGTTAAAGTAAATATGCTTCGCCCCGGCTCAACATTTTCTGGTACTTGCAACAGGTACTGATCATTTTGGAAAACTGGAGCATTATCATTAGCGTCTGTTAAAGTCACAGTTACGGTGGCAGAATCACTTTCAAATCCTTCTTGCAAAGTTTTGATCTTAAAATATTGTAAGAAATCAATTCATTGTTTGTTTTTTATAGAAAACTGTGCTGTATATTTAAAACAAAAATCTATCTTACAACTTTTGATTAAAAAAAAGAACAAGGAAGCTAATGATTGCTCTTTTAATGCATCAATTTAAAAGCAAAATCTTAAATTTTTTACTCCTTCCACGGAAAATAAATAATTCAAACATATAATATTATGTAAATTAGACATTATATTTTAAAGTGTTTTGGGGAAATAGGAAATTCTTAATTTTTGAAAATTCTTAATTCATTCAAGCCCGATTTAATCAAATACCAAATTAAAAGCAGGCAACCAAATACAAAACTGCTTGTGACCTCTTGAATTATGATTTATTATAATATTTCTTTACTGGATTATTTATCAAATCTGACTAGAGAACTATACAAAGTACACTGTCATTTGTATGATGAATTAGTTATCAATGAATCATCTTTTTCTGGAACCAAACTGACAGCAAAATATTCTTACCACCACCTTTTGTTCATTCGTAGCAAATGCATGACGCGTCGTCAAAACTACACAAATGGGTATATTTTTATTCTACAACTTCATAAAAACTTTTCGAACGACTGTTCTCTTTCTACTGTGAATGACAGAAATGGGTGGTTGTTGACTTCCACCAGTGAATGTCACATAGTCGCCTTGGTAAATGACAGGTCCAGTTAAGTGTCCTTGCCCGGTATGCCCTACATCAACTTTTTTTAAGATCCCGGTATGCATTTGCATGGTACTCCGAACACTGATATTTCTTCTAATCTATCCTCAGCAGTTATTGAAATATCGAATAAATATAATAATTTCAGCGAATTAATTGATATCAAATTGGATATAACAAATATTTAGGACATTCACCAAAGCGACTATGTGATTGTTGACATTCACCGGTGGAAGTCAACATTCTCTTAACTTCGGTTATTTACAGTAACAACAACACAAGATTGTAAAAAAAGGGTTACTTTATTTGCATTTAATAATTTTTGGTTTTGAGAGGAAAGAATAATTTATTATTCAAATAAAAATGTATGTAAGTTTAATCACGAAGTTTCTTAGGAAAAAATAAAAAAGAGAGAAACTTTAAAGATCCGGTTTTGTGTCCAACTTTCCCCTACTTATTTTGTATTTAAGGAGTGCACGATACTTAAAGTACACTTGGCGGCTTTAGGAGCATTAGATTTTGTCGTTTTTATCAAATTCAGTTACTCTTTTGATCTTTGATACAAAACATACATTCTTTCGTCGATCTTTCACGGTTTAATACACCCCAATCAAAATGTGCTTTTTCCATAAAGCTAATAGTAACATATTTTACCTTAAAAATAAAGATTCTTTTATTTATATTTTCATAATCCAAATCTTGTGCATTCTGTATTCTTATGATAACGGGTGTTCTTCCAATTGCAACAGTCGGAAAGACGGCAAACATACCTTCTGAGTTCATCACATCTTCTAAGACAAGACTGAATTTTGCATTATCTCCCTGTAAACGAAAAACAATAATGACCAACCTGGAAATAATAACAATTTAGATAAACATAATTTCTTTAGTTTTGTCAACACTCGAGTCCTATATATTAGTTTAAATGGTTAGATATAATGTTTGTCAAAATCAATATAAATCAAATTTTAAAAAAAAAATTCTTCCGTTTAAATATGAGATTTGGCATAAATATCGAAGAGGCCATCTTGCTTCGTTTTGTGAGAAAAAATTTTCTAGAACTAATAAAATTTTTGTTTTCACGTATTTTTCTTGATTTAATGGATTACACTTAAAGGATATTTTTCGTAGCACTACAAATAAATATTTTATTAGTTTTTATAAGACCCCATTTGGGTTCATATACCTCCCTGCGAAATTTATAAAATATTGCCAAATTTAGCAAAAATTCGACACATTTTATGTCTAATTCCCTACCGATTTAAGAAATCTTTTGACAAACGAGAAACAGTTGACATATCTGGGATAAATGCTGGACTGATAGAAAGTTTATTAATCCATTATTGAACAGCAGGGTCCCATCTTTCTGAAGAAGAAAAAAGCGTTTCTTTAGGGGAAAAATCCACTCTGAATTCAATTTTTTTTAAATCGATTTTTCTTACAAAATTTTCCTCAATCGATTTTTTTCTTGATACGAGAGAGGACTTTTTAAGGAACATTTCTTATAATAAATATACGAAAAAACTGGAAAAAAATTAATAACGGAGGTGTAATTTTAAAAATTATTGAAAAATTGCAAATAAGGCAAAACTGAGGGTCCCGAAATCGGAGCGAGTCTGAAGATATGTTAGAAATCATTATTGACTTCATAGACATCGACACTGGCAAATTTTACTATATTCAACTACGTTAATTATTAGATTAACTAATGATATATTAAGTTAGAAAGCAATTATCCTAACCAATGATGAATAAAATTATTTGAAAAATGGACTGGGCTTAGTAGGTAAAAAGATAAAAAATTATCAATTAGTGGGAGCAATGATATTTAAAGATATTGACCCCAACCTATGGGGAAGTAGAAGAAGATAAAGCTAGGTTGTGTTTGGTTAAACAAACATTTAAAAAAAATGATGCAATGTTAATAAAGATGCTTATAATGATAATAAAACATTAGTCTGCAATTTTGCATTGATAATACATTTAGTTTGCCCAGGGAATGGTAAGAATGAAAAATATTATTTAAGAATTAGTTTAATTAATTTAATTAAGGTGATCGCTATGTTAAAGCTTATGCGGAGTCAAACATTAAATTAAAACGACAATAAATAAAAATATTAACATTGAGAAGTTAATTAAGGCGGTCAAAGTCAACGCTTGCAAAATGGCGAACTTTAACATAGCGAAAACCTATTCCGAGATCATGTCATTGTTTAGAAAGATACCTATAAAAATTTTATACGAAACCGCCGAAATTTAATAACATTATAAATTTAGTGAAGAATATCATGGCTCATTGCAAAGAAATGTTAAAAATTAAAAATAAGTTAGAAAAAGTACATTTAGAAGAAGCCAAAGTTATCGATAAAATGCGCTTGCATTAAATGGCGTTAGAAAAATGGCGGTCTGGTACTCTAAGCCTAAGTCAATGGAACATCGGATTTTAAACGTTCATTAATGGAAAATAAACCTCTCCAGAGGCTGAAAAAGACTCACCAAAGATGCCTTTTGGAATTACATGTTAGTTTTCATAAACTTTAAAGAGGAAATATCAGTATTTTATGGTTTTTAAGAATTTATTCAGGAGCTACTGTAGAGAAGTTGTCACTGAAGGGGGAGTCCCCATTCTTGGTCAATACTTGAAAATTATATTTTGTGGCCGGTATAGCCTGGTTGGTATGACGTTGGGCCCATACATAGAGGTGGTGGGATCAATCCCCGCCGGCCGAAAATTCCCCGTGTAGCAAATGGTGACTGGTGCATGTTAAATCTATCGGGTCACAAAGTCATCCATTTTCCCATAACAAATTATACCTCTTGGCATATACTGAATTGTAGATTGATCGCTCTCTGGTTCAGGTCAGAATTACGATCCGTGGATGAATGAATGTATGAATGGGTCCACCCTAAAAACGGGTTGCAAGGTGTGAGTGCCTGAAGTCCTATTCTTAAAGTCTAGATGGTGCCACTGAAAAACAAGAAACGCACCCTCGACCTTAAAATTTGCTGGGTTTCACCATGCAGACTTGCTGATATTGGCAAATGACATTCGAAACAACAGCAATAACAAAAAATTTTCCGATAAAGCTCATTGAAATGAGTTTACATATTCACAAACACTTCAATATTTGAGTTTCGTGCGAAACAAATTTTTTTAGTGGTAGGGAAATAAAGTCAAAATTTTTAAAACAGATAGAATTTTTATAAGACTTTTGAGCATGATGATTGCTTAATCTGGCATTTAATATGTCGGTTTCAATTATATGTAGTGACAAATAAAAATCTTTTAATTCTTATTGATTTAGTAGGAAGCTAAGCCTCCTATTCGCTGACGACACATCATCAGGGTGCAATAAGTGTTTCTTGGTATAAAATAGTTGAAATGATTCAACTAAAGAGAGCACTTGTCCCGCCACTTCCAATTTGTTTTCCTTTATGATACTATTAGGATCTATATGTGAGCATAAAATCATTTTTCTATGTAATCATTTTTTGAAATAGCATTTAAAATTAAAAGTGTATTGTTATAACAAATTTAGTGAGTTCACATAACTGCAATATATATTTGCTTACCAAACGGACGGGCGTGTTTTAAATGTAATTCATCACTTTGTGCATGAGGCTGAAAGTTAAGTTCTAAATCATTTAACTCTGTTTAACCGCAATTCTTAATAGTATATTAATGTAATTTGCACCAAAAAATAAATTTAAAATAGTTAATAAGATCAGACACCGATTAAAATAGTTTTATCTTAAAATGTAACGAAGAATTACATTATTCTAATAATAATAAAAACAATCCTCCTAAACTCTTTACTTAGAAATCAAACAAAATCAAAAGCATAATAATAACTGTGTGGGTAATTTTAACCTTTAGATCAGGGAAACAAAAATATTTATAGGAAAACAATAACTTTATGACTGATGACAACGAAATCAATTAATGTGGGTAAACTGATCATGCCATGTGTTTTACCAGCCAATAAAAAATTATTATTACCTGCAACAATTACAAATTACAACAACAATGGAGAATTGTGACACCATCACTAGATATTAAGAAATATTAATGCATCAGTGGAAAAACAATTTTCTTAAAACAAGGGAAAATGTATGCTTACAACATCCATATCTGTGACAACAATACTGAGTCCCGGAAGTGGTGTATTCATTCCTATGTCTTCTGAGATGCTCACATTGAAGTCATGTCCACTGAAGATGGGTGCCTCGTCATTCACGTCTCCAACTACTATAGTGATGTTGGCCGTTGATGACTCTCCCACGGGCAACCCATTCACCAACTCTATAGCCTATTTCAAAAGAAAGAATTCAATTTAGAGGCTTAGCAATAACGGGAGCAGTGTACCGCGGAACCCTGTGGTTCCGTCGAAGGGTCACGAGGACTCCAAGGATTTCAAATTCCTTAAACTATTTTATAACAATCGTTGAACAGCTGACCCAATTTTGAACTTACGGCTACCACTGCGTAGCCTTATAATTTTGAACTCAATCCAGATAACTAGGGAACTCCTGGATCAAGTTTTGGGAGAAATTTGCCTGACTTTTTGATAGAACTAACTCGCATTAGTTCTATTAAAATCATGGAGAGGAGCGGTTAGTCTGACTGCAAAAGGACTCTAACCCACGATCCGTCTACCACTGAGGATATTTTACGTCAGCACTTTGGTGGGTATGAGCCGGGTACGAAATTCGTATCGACCAGCCATCGCTGGGATTCGAATCCGGTTCATCTCATTGGAAGGTGAGCGATCTATCCTCTGAGCCATCACGGCTCTCTTCAAACGATTCATGATTTTTTAAAACCTGTTATTATACTTATAACCAATTAAAAAATTGTCCTTTATTTGATATTTTATTTATTTTTATAAAAATCACTTAAGTGAACAATAATAAAGAAAAAATAAAGAAGGAAACTATTTTTTCCAATAACAATCTATGGAATAAATTACAAAAAGGCTCATTGCATTGGTAAAAATTGCTTTCTTATTTCTTATCGAACTTTTCAATTCAAGTATAAAATAACCAAATCGTTGAATGAATAAATATGTTTCTCTTATAACCATTCTTAACGTTTATAACAGTTCTTTTTCGAAAGCAGTTTTTTTTATAAACGAATAAAAAAAATCTTGATATTAATAAATGCAAGGCATTTCTTTCGCAGCGTTTCTCAAAATATGGAAAATGTCACAAGTTTCAAATATAAAATGAAAAAAAAAGAAGAATAAAGAAGCGTGAAATAAAGTAATTTTCAGAATATTTTAAATTATTCATAATAATTCCATTTTAATAATACACATGGGGTACAGTCAAGGAATATACATAGAGGAAGAATGCTAGCTTTCATAGCCATAATGTAAACCAGTCACCCAAAGCATAGTGTGGTCCCTGAGTATAAAAGAAAAAACAATATTTAGCGACACAGCAGCTGAAGTTCTTGAAACGGGTTTCCACCCTCCTCTCCTCTCAACCACTACTGGTGTTGGGGAGAAGAAAAGTTCTCTTTTTGATTATTATTCGTTTGTTCTGAATTTTTGCACTATTGATAAATGGTACTGTACTGTTAATAAACTTATTCCCTTAAGATACCATTATCATCCATGTTGATTAAATTTGCTAACATATTTTGACATAGAAAGGAAGAATAAAGCGGTGCTTGGCATTAGGCAGCGCACCCAATAATACATTTAGAGTTGCCCAAAAACTGGTTCGCAGATGACATACCTCCTGTCAGGCACTTTGCTTCTTATGCACAAGCGCTGGATCATAGTACATATAATGCTGTGTTAAATCTGAGTATATGTTGATCACCCTGTAAGTTGTTTTTCTGGTACAGCATACCTTGTTCCCCGCGTTAGTTAAGCATTCTAAGAGCTGGAGTTCTCCTTTCTATATTCTTTGGTACAGTTTGGACAACAAAAGAAAAAGGTTATCAGGTGGTGACTGGAAAATATTTTTTAATCGTCTTTTGTTATATTTATAGTTACCCTTTCCCCAATTGCGACACTTAATTTTGTCCTAAAGTGAGATGCCTTAATTTTCTGTTCCTTTCAGGAAGTCAGTAAGCCTGTATACAACTTCGGCAGACTAATTAACTCCAATTTTATCTGCATTCTAAGAGCGTTCTAAGAGCTGCTTCAAGAAAATGAAGCCATTAGAATGAAGTTTATGACAATTAATACATGCCGTGAGACATTGTTCCTTTACCTTAATCTGAAAAACATAGAGTCCACCATTATCCAATATTCCTGGGTCTTCTCTGTCAATTGGATTGCGTGTCTCCAGAATTGTTGTGTACAGCTTACGATCGTCGCTCACCACATTGCCGAGCTTGAAATATTCTTTTACATCTGATAGAGGAATAAAAGTTAACCATATAAGAAAACAATTACAGTAATAAAAAACAAACAACTATTATTTAAACCCTGGAATCAAAAGGTAGAAGAATCTTTCAGCATAAAATAATGGGTAACAATTTTAAAACGCTTTTTTAATTTCTTTAAATTGTGGACACCGTGAAGTTCTAACTCAGTACAATATTTATAATGGTTGTGAAATAACAATAAAAGTAAGCTTAATTTGATTAATTTTTTTCAGCTCTTAACTTATACAACGCGGATAGCAGGCCTTAGATATATATAGTATTTAGTTTTATATATAGTATTCATTCGTTCGTTCGTTGTAGTGGATCTGGGAGTCTGAGGCCTTACGGCCCTTTTCCCATATATATAGTGTTGTTCAAAATTATTGCAAATCAAATTTATAAAACAAAATTTAAAATGGTCAAGTATTGTTTTCTGCTGCTATTTTATATATTTGCAGTAGTTACAGTGTCCTATAAAAAAGAATTAGGATGATGTAGTCGATTTAGTTAAAATTTTAAATAAAACTTTTAAATTTTACTCTATTTTAAAAATCTGTGGTCAATTTTATGACTATATTGTTAATATGCCGTAGTAGCTACCCCAAACAAACGAAAATAATTATCCCTTCATGTTTTCTGCCCTTACATGTTAGTTACGTCGGACTACTGAATTAATTCGTGCCCTCCTTCTTCGATGGAGTGCCTTCAAACCAGAGACTAATAGAGGGAACCGCTTCACGCTTCAAGGCAATCGATGAGTAATACCGATGAATTCCGTAAGCGAGGACATGCTTAAAAGTATGATTCACTGTTTTGTAAATTAGATCTTAAGTTATTTTCTTCATCACTTCATGTAAATGATTCAAAACTTCATTTGAAACGCCACTTTTCATATGAAGCATTCACATTTCATATGAAGTATTCATGTTTCACTCTTGTGGCAAAGTTATTAAAAATTCTTAAAGCTTTAGTTTTTAGAAGTCTACTACTCCATGAAATGTTTCTCAAAAAACGTAGCAGCTGGCAGTTCTACGTAGTCCTGTAATTTTTATAAAAGTAAATGCTGTCAGAAATATGCAAATTAGTTACCGTTTTCGGCGGGGAATAGTGCTTAGAATCATGGAATAAAATTAAATCAGCAAAAAAAAAGAAGTCAAATCATTTTGACAACAAATGAATCCAAAACATTTTATTTCATATTTAATTTCCATTTCTATTTTATTTCTATTATATTATTCCTAGATT
The DNA here is from genome assembly GCF_043381705.1 of Parasteatoda tepidariorum. NCBI lineage: Eukaryota > Metazoa > Arthropoda > Arachnida > Araneae > Theridiidae > Parasteatoda > Parasteatoda tepidariorum. Next base: position 3,379,677 of record NC_092209.1, read on the forward strand.
TCTATTTCTATTATTATTTCTATTTTTATTTCCACTTGAACTTTTGCAGTTGATAATCAACTTTCTTAAAAAGATTAATAAATATAAAATAAATGACTTTCCATCATTTTCCATCAATCAAACTCAAAATTGGAAATTTAATAGAGATTCTTTAAACTCAAACAATTAAAATAATCTATAAATATCTATTGTAGTCATTGGATACCTTGAGTTTGAAGAATATCAAACTCAAGGTGGCTAATTGTTTAAAAAGTGTATAACTGAAGTGAAATTATCAAATATTACATTCCTGTTAAAATAAGACGGTTTACTGGAATTGCTTAGATATTAGATTGAAATATAGAATTGCCGTGGAAGGAACTATAGTTATTTACCTGTATTTCTTGTTACGGATGTGTTACGCTACATTCATACGCCAGCAAAATTAAAAGTACGAAACATTTGCTAATAAATTATTCCACTCAAATTGTAAAATAATTTGTTAGTGGAAAAAAATACTTTGACATCATTTCAAAAACAATAATTTTAATTTTTTATTTCAAAAAAATTGCTTTTTATATTAGTAATAAAAAATGTAAAGAAAATAAAATATTTTCAGGACACTTTAATCGTTTCGAATTATTTTTAGGCTAGCGAAATATGATAATATTGAATTTAGTACCGTTTTCTATGAGGAGTGTTAGGTCACGTGGTTCACCGCCATCTCCGTCTTTGACAGCCAAATTCAAAACAGAAGAACCCTGGAAATAAAGATGATTTTTAACAATTTTTGTTCAACATCAAAAAAATATATTAAAAATTCCAATTATCATGTTTTTTCTCGTAGTAGATTTAAAAGGAAAAAAAAACTATAATTATAATTTTGTATCGCAATATTTGTTACTGCTCAAAATGATAACAAAATGAAATAAAGTCTATGTTGAAAACGAAATCAATGCTTAAGTTAATTCTTTTTTACTTTATTTTAAACACATATCTAAACCACAGTTGCATCATCATACTCAATAAAAAATTTCTGGGAGCTTTTTTTCATCCGTCATGAAAGTTTTGACCTTAATGAGCTATTTTCTAGTAAATGAAATGCAAATTTGGGTGAAAAGAACAGTGGAATATTTTGTATTCTAGATTAAGATTAATCGCAACAAAAGTAGGCAGCGTGAGCTTTATGTATTTTTATCCAGTTTTCAAATGTAAAATTTAATCATTCTGCGGCATCACAATTGAATGCTTCTTTTAAAAAAAATTTGGATTTGTATTTTTTTAGTATTGGCCTTGTATTGGCTTTGTATTTAATGATCATACCTACAAAAATTTCTGCTTCTGGCATCATTTTTTTTTAAGTAGCCGACTCCGGTGACCAATTGGTCCGTCTTTTTGAGTAAAAAAAATTTTAAGTTTTTTTTAGATTTAAAATTGTACATTCAAATATATATATA
>NC_092209.1:3381337-3409626 GCF_043381705.1 Parasteatoda tepidariorum
ATTTATTGCGCATAAGCTGCAAGTAAATAGAACTCATAATATAAGTTCAAAATGTAGAGAAAACAAGGGGAAAATTACAGAACAATGAAAGAAGGAAAAAAAAATTTAAAATTCCGGAAAATAAAAGATATAATCTCTTCATCAGCTCACACGATTATATCCACAAAAAAGAGTGCTTTCTAATATTGTATCAATATAGCTAAAGCAAAATATATCAATACAATAGTGTGAGGAGCACTCAAAACACTTTATAAAAAAATTACAACAAATAAAATAGAACACAATAAGTAAAAATATCACGCAAAAACAGAAAATAAAATATATAGAAAAAACAGAATAAAACATGAAATAAAATCAAAAAAGGGAGTAGTGAATTCAAATGAACTTACATGTACGGGAAAGTTTGGAAAATGATTTAAAATATTTTTGTAATAAGATTGCCAGATTGCAAAAAATGAAAACAAAAGAGCAAATTGAGATAAAAGCGTACTGCATTACTGAAGTGCGTTTAATTTGTTAGTTACCAAGGATGGGCCTGAAATGGATGTGCGCAAGGCAATATCATACTCGATAATTTAAAGAAGTTGACAATTGATAATTAATATTTATTTAAAAAAAAATAGAAAAGAGAAAGAAACATGAATTACCTGTTTTGAACATAATTTTAGCCACAGATTTGCCCGAAATGGATTTGCACATAGAAAAATTATATAAATTAACAAGCAAATTTTTCAGCAAATAATTTAACCACGGATTTACCCGAAATGGATTTACACGCGGGAAAGTTATATAAACTAACAAAGAAATTTATTTAGTGAATAAATTTAGCCATGGATTTGCCCGAAATGGATTTGCACATGGAAAAATTATATAAATAAACAAAGAAAATTTGTAGTAAATATATCCACAATAATATACGAATAACTAAATGATTTTATAAAGAATTTTATCACTTTAGTTAGGTATTCATTGTTTTTCTATCAAATTTTAAAAGAGTTTATCTCTTTGTTTTTTAGATAAATAAATATTACTACATATTCTTTTAATTCTATTCATTTCATTAAAAGTGGTATTTAAATATATGTTCCTAGAAACATTAGAATTCCAAGTAATTAGTTTATTTGTATTAAAATTAAACTCATTTCTTTTATCGTATAAATCAACAAAGCAGATATTTTCTTCTTTTATAATACCCAAATCCAAAAAATTTAAATTAATATTATCATCATGATTACGAAGCAAGATTAATTCCTCGGGGTAAATATTATTTAATAAAATAGTATAATCCTGAAAATTAAAGATAATTAAATCATCAATAAATCTAAAAACAAATTTAATGCTCAGAGTATAATTTTTTTCATAATAATGCAAAAATAAGTTAGCTAAGAGAGATGAACAATAAGATCCTTGTGGTATTCCATTAATTTGAAGGAAAATATCCCTTCTATTGTAAAGATAATTATTAAAAAGACAAAAATTAATCAGAATTTCCCAATAATCAAAATCGCAACAAAGGATATTCTTAAAATCATAGTAATAGTTCAAAAGGACATCTTTTAGTTTAGAAAGGGAAATGTTATTGAAAAGATCCTGGAAATTAAAAGTCGCCATCGAACTAATTTTAATGTTTAATGAAATCTAAAATCGGTTGATTATTAGTGATTATCCAAGAGAAACCTTCTCTAAAAATATTGTTAATAATTTTATCTAAGTAGTTAGAGAAAATGGAGCCAGGTTTAGTTAGATAAGTATTAGACCCACCTGTGATAGTTCTAAATTTAATAGGAATTTTATGAAATTTAGGACTGATAATTAAGCAAGTAATTATATATTGTTAATTTTAATTTCTAATCTCTTATATAAAGCTAAAATATTTTTAATGACAATATTATTATTTAAATTACTAAGTTTAAAATTTTTACTATTTTTTAATTCCCTATTTAAAAGTTCAACATCGAATTTTTTACAGAAGATTTCATAACTATTGTTAGCTTTGTTTATGGGAGTAGTTACAAAATTTTTTTGAACTTGCTTAATTGATTGAACAATTTTAGAAAAATTTGTTGAATTGGTACTGTTATTTAAATTATCCTTATTATTGAAAACAAAGTTTTTAAAGTAATAATAAACACCCCATTTCCATTCTGTTAGCATACATAAGGTAAAGAGAATCTATTTGATATCTTCAAACAAAAATTATTGAGATCATTAAGAAAGTATTTTAGAATTTTATTGATTGATATATGGTAAAGGGGTCTAAATTTTGTGCCTTTTATCATTAGATTCCTAAGTTGTAAGTTTTCTATAATATTTAAGTTACCAATAATAATATGTTTATGATGTTTATGAACAAAATCAAAATATTTCTCTTCCTCATAGTGACATTCATATTTGGATATATTAATCCTCCCTAAATTTTTGATTATATCATTATAATTATATATAGTTCTACCAAGAGATTTATTATATTTAAAGCTTTTAGCTATGTTAAAATCTTTTAATGGCAATAAAGTTTTAAAATTTTCACAAATATTATAAAATTTAAACTTATAGAAAATTTGATTTTGAAAGTTAATAACGATAATATAAATTATCTAAATTTTTCTTTTTATTTGGAGAAATTTTACTCATTTGGGCTTTTATAAGAGCAAAACAGAAAATTTTGAAAAGTAAATTAATAAAAGAAAAGATAATAATAAGATCGTGAAGCTTGTATTTAGGGCAAATCCATGGCTAAATTTATTTACCAAATAAATTTCTTTGTCAATTTATATAATTTTCCCATGTGCGAATCCATTTCAGGTATATCCTGTGGCTAAAATTATCTGCTAAAATTTTTTTTGTTAATTTATATAATTTTTCCATGTGCAAATCCATTTCGGGCAAATCCGTGGCTAAAATTATGTGCAAAACAAGCAATTCATGTTTCTTTCTCTTTTCTATTTTATATTTTTTTTCTTGAATAAATATTAATTACCAACTGTCAATTTCTTTAAATTATCCAGTATAATATTACCTTGCGCACGTCCATTTCAGGCCCATCCTTGGTAACTAACAAATTAAACGCACTTCAGTAATGCAGTAAGAACGCACTTTAATACAAAAATCCTCTAGTTACGCTTTTATCGCAACTTGCGCTTTTGTTTTCATTTTTTGCAATCTGGAATCTTGTTACGAAAATATTTTAAATCATTTTTGAAAAATTTCCCGTACATGTAAGTTCATTTGAATTCACAACTTTTTTTAAATTTTATTTCATGTTTTATTCTGTTTTTTCTTTATATTTTATTTTCTGTTTTTGCGGGATATTTTTACTTATTGTGTTCTATTTTATTTGTTGTAATAAAATAGTTTTTTATAAAATAGTTTTTTATAAATAAATTTATTTGTTGTAATATTTTTTATAAAATAGTTTTTTATAAAATGTTTTGAGTGCTCCTCCCACTATTGTATTGATATATTTTGCTTTGGCTATATTAAGACAATATTAGAAAGCACTCTTTTTGTGGATATAATCGTGTGAGCTGATGAAAAGATTATATCTTTTATTTTCCGGTTTTTTTAAAAATTCTTGTCTTTTTTTTCGGATTGTTCTTTTTTCTTTTTTTTCCGGTTTTCTGTTATTTTTATTTTTAATATTATTTTTTCCCCTTCTTTCATTGTTCTGTAATTTTTCCCTTGCTTTCTCTACTTTTTGGACCTATTTTATGAGTTCTATTTACTTGCAGCTTATGCGCAATAAATAAAACATATTGTTTTTTCTAATTTTCTATTTAATTTAACACATATTGTATTTCCTAATTTTGTATTTATTTATTATGCTATATATATATATATATATATATATATATAGGCAAGCCAAAAGGTTGGTATAGACAAACTAAATTGATTAGAATTAATTAAACTAAACTGATTAACATGTGATCAAAGATAAATTTTGCTGTACTTAAAAAAAAAACTTTTCCTTCAAATAAGATTGAGTTGGCATATCCGATAGAGAAGGTCTTACCTCTGGACTATTTTCCATAACAGTGGCTGTGAAGGGTGCGTTCTGAAAGACGGGTGGTTGATCCTGAACATCTTTTACATTCACCAAAATGTTTGTTGACGTTCTCAAAGATACAGATTCTGATGAATCCTGAAACAAATGTTTGTTTTAAAATTTCTCACTCACCAAACAATTTTAAGACATATTTGATTCTTAACATTTTTTTTTTTTTTAAATTTCAGCATTTAAATATCCTAGATTTATCTGAACTCCCTTTTTCCTTACTTTAAATTGTAGGTGAAAAAGAATTCGTCATGAAGGGTTTCTCCCGCGGAATATAGCGTTCTCTTCATCCACCACACTGTTGGGCAGTGGAGTTATGAAAGGAGAGCATTTGTTTGATAACTCTATCCTTCACACAAGAGCAAATAAAAACAATACTAGCATAATACTGGATTTCCAGCTGAGAACTGACTGATTATAAAATTAATGATCTCGAAGCAATAAATGATGGGAGAATGAAAAAAACTGTAAGTTTATTGCAGAAAAGATGTAAAAATCTGTATTGAAAGTTTGAAAATTAGTTAAGATAAGTGTCCACAGATGGCGTTGCAGGCCATAGGCTTAGTTCTAGCGCTTGAGCAGGAATAAATGTTCGTTCGTTCGTTGTAATGGAACTGGGCGTCTGAGGCTTTACGGCCCTTTAGGAACAAGTGTAGCCATATCGGATAATTGTTATAACCAAGGAGGAAAAACTGGTAGTAAAACTATTTCAATAACAGACAATTTTTGGGAGGAGTAAATCTATTATTTAATGATAAATAATTCATTGCTATCAATTTTTTGAAGGGAAAGAAGAAATTCAATACATAAATTGCATCAATTAAAAAAATGTGATAGTTATGGATATTTTATATATGCCCAAAAATCAGCAAAAAGTGAAATCTATTTTTTACCAGTTTTCGCTCGTTTCCGTCTCGATATATATATACACTTTCAGCCCTGATATGGATTCCTCGTAGTTTGAGAAAATAGTTTTCCTAACGGTAGAAAGGATATTGGATTTATATTTTAATAAATATGAATTATTAAAATATAAATCCAATATCCTTGTTAACCTGTTGTCCTACGTTAACCTGTCGGGTCACAAAGTCCTCCCTGTACCCATAACAAATCTTACTTCTGGGGGATTGGAGATTGATCGTTCTCCGGTTCAGAACAAAATTAAGACCTTGTGAATGAATGAATGGATCCGCCCTATAAACTGGTTGTGAGGCTTGTGTGACTGAAGTCGTATTCTTAGCCGTAGATGGCGCCATTGAAAAACAAGAAACGCATCAGCCTTAATTACGCTTAAATTTACTTGGTTTCACCAAGCAGGCTAGCTGATATTGGCAAGTTGCATATGAAACAACAACAACCAATATCAAAGTTATCATGTCGGTAATTTGCTGACACGATCACCACTATTTGATAAGGTAAAATATACAAATAATAACAAAAAAAAAAATGCTGATTCAACTTGATTTTGCCGGCTGGATGAAATAACTGGGGAGGGGGGTGAGACACCCCTATCACCTCCCCGCTGACGACGGGCCTGCTGCCGGTATGCATTAGGTACTACCTAAGTTTGTATTGAACACCGTGTTTCTGTCAGTATTGGAATAATTACAAATTAGATTACAGCTCTACGGAATAATCTTCGGTTAGATTACAGTTCTATATTGAAGAACTTCTGTGCAGTTAGAAGATCTACTGAAAACTTTTGTAATTAAATTTCATTATTTCTGCTTAAAATTTTTTACAACTTACGCCACAAACGTAGAGAAACGTTATTTCTTCCCTCAATCATTTTTTCTATTTTGAAATAGCTCTCCGCTGGATATCCTGTACATAAATTCGTAACTTTAAAATGAAACTTTTAGTTACTCTAAAAAACTACAATGGGAATTAAAAAAACATTTTTATTTCGTTTACATTATTCACCTATGCCACATGTATCAATGGAAAATGTAAGAGATAAAGTTCTCACCTCTGCTATGACTGTTATCGTGTAAGAAGTTTGGTGTTCGTAATCTAATGAATCTATCAAAACTATTTCACCACGAATCCGACCATTGCTTATCCTCGTTCCACGAACTTCAAAGGTTTTGCACGCTTCTGGAGTCTAAAAAAGAACATGAACAAATCCAATAAATAAAATTATAAAACTGAAGAAGTAAATAGACAAATTAAATTATTTCAAAACTGAAGGAGTAAAAATGTTATAAGGACGTCAAAAGATAATTGTTTTGGGTTGAGATCATATAGCTTAAATATATATCGGGAAATTAAATTGAGTTTAGAACCGATTATGAGTTTAGAACCATCGGTGTTCAACTCCGTAAACTTGCAATTTTGAACCCAACCCTGTAGACTGGAGAACTCCTGGATCAAACAATGAGAGAAACTAGCTTTTATAGAGAACTTTTTGTTTCATTTCATGGAACTTTTTCGTTACAGGGAGTGGAAAGTCACGAAGACCTACCATGGCTACTCCAACAGTAAGGGGATTCTAAGTCATTATCAATCTATCACGAAGGATATTTTATCTCAGCACTGAGATTGGTTTTAAAATTTAATCGAGTAATAAATTTAAATGAAATCATAATAATTTTGTATGCATTAAATTTATAAAAAGACCTGTCTCCTATTAAATCACTTATTTAAGACATGAGCTAGTTAGTTACGAAGAGAAAAAATATCGGGTTGAATAACTTTTAACTATGTGATTTTCACATACTGAAATTTAGCATCCACCATTCGAAAGCTAGACTTCAAACATATCATTTGTTTTTTGCTTCCTACAGCTTAACACATGCTCTAATCCTGTTCCAGAAACGAGTGGTATTACCAGGACGTCAAGGACATCACAGACAAGGTAGCTGCCGGACTATCTATCGCTTTATATGACATTTTCTTTGTCGTTGACACTTATTTTTTCTTCCAAATATTATTCTGATCCCCTGTAAATGTTATTACATTCTAATCCAGTTCAATCTCCCTCCCCTCTCAATTCTACTCCCACATCACACAATTCTACTTACACTTGCCTCCAATATCTGACGAATCAGTTAATGCCGCTTCACGGCAGCACACTGATATTTGACCTATGTTCTAATGTTCAAGTCACATTACCTTCATACACATCACTCTTTCACAGTCACAGGTCTGTCAGACGTAACAATTGACAGTTATAATTCCAATGCAAAAATTTACCAACTCTATCTTTATGCTAAAATTGAAGTGTTAAATAGGTATAGTTAATTCACCCGAAAAAAGGATGGTGAAAGCGACCGGTTCTTACAGGATAAGTAGTAGCCCTCATTTAGTATTTATTGTATAACGTTCGTGAGTGTTACCTTTTCGTGTGAGCAGGAAAGTTTAATTTCAGCATTGGCACCAACGTCTGCATCCGTGACCACAATATCTCTATAAACAGTTGTTCCAATTCGACTTGCCTGCAAAAAATTGAATTACTCAATCACTGAAAAGAAATATAAAGTCTACCGGTAAGTTCTATACTATAAGGATACGAGCCATTTTACAAGAATGCAAGAGGTGCCGTTATATATATATATATATAAAAAAGTGGTACAGGTTTTTACCCTTAAATATGTATATCAGTAATTTTGCATAAAAAGTACTGCAGTGAAACCTCCATGTAGCGACCTTCTCTATTTACGACCACTTTTGAAAGGCATGGAATTTTTTTCCCCATAGACTTTGTGTAGAAGAAAACCTTTAGGAGAGACCATCAAAACCTCTCCCAGTGACCGGACAAACCTCTGCACCGAATGGGGGTAAGGTCAAATGAAGAATAAAATATCAAAACAAAAAAAATTATTGACAAAACAAGTAAGTAGATTAAAATTTATTCAAAATATTTATGTGAGGTTCTTAGTTAGAAAACTCTTTTTGACAATCACTGAAAGAGATTTGCAACCTCATGTTGCACTGAGAGTGCTATCAACGATCTATTTTTAGAGTCGAAAGTTAAATTAGAAAAAAAATTATTTTAGAAAAAACTTAGCATTTCAAACAAGCAAATCTCATCTCATTTTTTAAAGATAACTAATTTTTATGATACAAAATTAAATGTAAACTCAAAGAAAAAACATAATTTATCATTTATTTAAAATTGTTCTATCATTTATAATTGGTAAATTTATTTTCACTCTCATAATTATATGAATGGGGATAATTTTCATGACGCCTACACAAGTGACATTTCCGCACCAAGAAAATGACACTAACTAAAGTTAATATCGTTCGAAAATGATCACGTGCCTTCGATAGCATTTTGAAGTCACTGTTGGTAACTTCTGATAACGACCCACCTCCATTAACGACCATTTTACTGTGGAACAGAAAGTGGTCGCTCTTGAGAGGTTTTTAGAATTACACTTAATATAAAGAAATCTCGTGACTTGCATTGTTATTGCTTAATCTTAAAATAGAGAGAGGGAAAGGCCTTTTGAAACTTACTTCATCCATGTCAAATGAATATGGAAGATTCTGGAAAACGGGTGCATTGTCGTTTACATCCAGTATTGTAATCTCTCTTCTGATGGAAATCTGAAACCAAAGAAGAATTTTTAAAAAAATCTAAACACAATAAGCGTGATATCTTATTTTTAATTTTTAAGGGAATCGTAAATTTTATGCTTTACGATTCTATTTTTTTAATTTCATTGGTTTATTTTGATTTAAGATTTTTTACCACGATTGTAAATAAATTGTTTAAACAAATAAGATCCTGATAACAGTAGTGTAAAGTCGTTCAATAATGACAAGGTTAACTGTTATGAGCAAATAAAAAATTAGAATACTAAAAAGGAATATTAGAATTTTTATTTATAATCTTATAAATCACGGACCACATTTTTAACAATTAAATACAAACAGATCTAGTTATCGGTAAACAACCATCAATAGAGAGATGCCAACTTGCTTCAGACTTCCGACTGGTATTCTTTTAATGTTTAGTAAATATGATGAGTAGGGTTTCTATTACGTCTAAATATTTCAAAGACTTATGTGATACGCCACTTTGTTACACTGAGTCGTGGGGCCTCCCTGGCAAAGCGATGTCGCTCGCCAAACGCTGTGCAAAGCATGGAGGTAGCGGGTTCGAACTCCGTTGTTACCCAGGATGTATCTTTGTGATGTCCTTCTCTGTATTTTGCTATCTGTCCTTCTATTTCACAAAGATTTATGAGCCAAAATTGAGTACATAAGTCTGTAAATGTAATTCAATAAATAAATGCATTGAGATGTGTTGAACCTCTTAAGAAATTTACAAAATTAGCCTAAAATCTGCAAATTTTAGTATGTAGTTCTCTACCGTTTTTAAAAATACCTTGTCGAAACCGTAGCATTTGGCATCTCTGTCAATACCAATATTATATCTCATCCACGAGACCTAAAAGTAGTTCGTTTCACTTCTTAGATCAGAAGTTTTTACAACATTTATGTGCTTGTATGAATATACCGTGATACATCAATGAAATAAAATTGTCTATATTATAGGCTAATGTAACACAGGAAAAAGACTGAATATTATCTTCCCGGTAATGAAATAATTGCATTTGAAACCAAATTTTAAATAACTTGAACTAAAAATGTAATTAGTATGTTACGTCGCAATGTGAATGAAATGTAAGAATCCGATCATTTTTATTTTTAAACTCATTTGGATGCATAAAATGTTTCGGATTTAGTCTCAAAATTCTCACGCTCATGTAAGGAACAATCTGTTCATTTCTATTATCGTCAACATGTCGCCAATTCATGTATCGCAAAGACTGTTGTTGTTGTTCATTTACGTCGCGTTAGAGCTGCACAATGGGCTATTGGCGACGGTCTGGGAAACATCCCTGAGGATGATCCGAAGACATGCCATCACAATTTTGATCCTCTGCAAAGGGGATGGCACCCCCGCTTCGGTAGTCCGACGACCTGCACGCGAAGTGGAGCTCTTTACGGTAGCACAGTTTAACGAGGACCCATACCGCACACTCTCGGTCCCTACGCAGACTGATCCAAGTGGTCACCCACCCGCAAACTGACCGCAGCCAGTGATGCTTGACTTGGGTGATCTGATGGGAACCGTGTCTTAACGATCAGTCCACTGCGGGACTGTATCGCAAAGACATCGATGCATCCGTGTAACTCAAAGACATCAATACATTCATGTATCTCAAAGACATCGATACACCCTTATATCGCAGAGGCATCGATACACCCTTGTATCTCAGAGGCATCGATACATCCTTGTATCGCACCCACATTGCGGAAGGATTGTTTAAACGAGAAAAGCTAATGAATTTTAATTACTGCGAGCACGTTTAAAATGAATTGAATAACCTAAGTTTAAAATTATTCAAACTTCATAGAGAAAAAAAAAACAAGAACACTATGAGACCCTTCGAGGTAAAGAAAATTTTAATCAAAAGTCAAGATAAGGAATCATTAAACTGGGCACCCGGGACGAGCCGATTGCGGCACTTCTAGTGTTGTAGTGGTAGACAATGTAGTGACTAGAATGTGTGGAAAATAGACTTTTTGCCACAAAAGTGAAGTTTTTACTTTTTCTGTATCTTGGAGAGGGATGCTGTGGGTCGTATGTCTTCAGGTAACATATCAAATAGGGAAATGGTTCAGATATGATACAAATCCAGTGGTTATATATTTGTAGTAAAACTGCCAACAACTACGCTTTTTGCGAAATATTTTACAGGAAGATAAGCAATTAAAACTTAAAGCTTTCAGAATTTTTGGTAATTTTGCCAACATTTTAAAAGAGTCGCCACTACATAACTAGACTATAATTGACGTTTCATACGAGGTTTTGAATCATTCTCATGCAGTTGTTTGGAAAATAACTTTAGATCTCATTTATGAAACAAAGAATCGTACATTAAAACATGTACTTAGCAACCACTAGAACATTTCAAAACCGTAGAAAGTTGGCAACCCTATATTAGTCAAAAATAAGTGGTTTCACAGTTGAGCAGGTTCCCTATAATAGGGTTTATTACTTTTCAGATTTCTTAAGACATAAAAAAAAAATTAAGAAACTTCGAATAATTTTATTTCATGAACCAAACAAATAGAACCGAACTGCTCACCGTGTTTGGATTGAGCCCAGCGAAACCTTGATCAGCGATACTGATTATGACATCCACAGTGTTGACAGTTTCACGATCCAGAGCCCTGATCAGTTTCACTACTCCCGTATCTCGTTCCACCGAAAAGGAGTCACCGCTGATGTAATAATGGACTTGGAGATTTTCTGGATCCCTTGCTCGGAGCGTGTAGACAGAAGCACCTAAATTATACACAATAAACGAAATGATCAGCGATTATGTTAAAACTTTTACGAGCTCGGAGAAGAAATAAGACTCTACATTTCAATTGGGAGTTGTATAGTAACCCATAGATGGAAAAACGGTCGTATACTGCTAAAAGAGAGATACTCCATTGACCGCTTAAATACCAATGTTCCAATTTTAGAACATGCCTTCTTTTTTCAAAATGTTAAATACTTTAATAACTCAAACCTATCATTCTTTGCACTTAAAACTGGTAAAACTGAATGTTCCTATTATCCAAAATGTATTAATTATATAAAATTATATATCATATGATATGCATCTTGTTTTGAAATCGAACAATTACTGAATATCTTACAAATTTAGTAACTGACTGCTGAAAATTTTCCTTTGATTTATATGCGAATCTGCTACGACGTTTTTCTTGAAGACGCTTTTTTCATTAGTGCAAAATATGAGTCTAGTAGGTAAACGGTTACTTAACTGGCTAATCAGGCTCATTTAAAATGGAACTTTTATTAATCTGAATTATCTTAATTCTATAGAGTTGCCGAAAATTTCATTTAAATTGGTCAAGAAATTGTCGTTTTATTGTATTTTAACGATTTGGTTAATTAAGGGAGAGGAGAAGAGTGTGGACAACTATAGACAAATAGAATATTTCTGTGTTATTTAGTGCTATCAAGTGAGTAAAGCTAAACTACAATTTCATATGAAATGATACAGATTTTTCTTATAGAGTCTGTTAGTTACTACTAATAGATTTTTCTAAGACGATGATTTCCGTATTAATATTTCTGATTCAAAATATAAGTTAATTACTAACACATCGCTTATTAGGGTATATATTTACTAAATTAGATTATATTTGTAAAACATTAAATTTATTTACATTTTTTTCTGTAGTTTAGAACAGACGTAAAATGGAAACTTCCAAAATTCTATTGATACCTCTCAGCTGACGTTCAGGCCTGAAAGCGGGACGGAAAAGAGAAAATACTGGTAGAAGAACTATTTCAATATTAGATAATATTCGGGAGGAGTTAATCTATTCTCAACAATAACAGTTCACGGTAAGGAAATTTATCACGGCGAAGAAGCAGTTCAATATAAAAATTGCATCCGTTAAAAACAGTTGGTAGTTATGGATTTTTATTATTCACGGAAAAAAACTAAAAAATGAAATTTATTTGTTGCCAGTTTTTACTCTTTTCCGTCTCGATATATATGGGCTTTCAGCCCTGCTGACGTTAAATAATGATTTTTCATATAACTAATAACTATTTCCAAATAATTTTTTTTACATTTTTTTTTATAACTAAATTAAATGAAAAGTACACTTTTAATGCTTTGACTTATAAATGAAACAGTTTTGTTGAATTATAGCTTTAGTTATTAAGAATAAATTAATTGTGACAAACCTGATGAGTGCACCAAAAAAAAAGAACCACCCTGAATAACTCTTGATTTAATGATCAGATCTTCACGTTCTATGACTCAATCTTAATGGCTCGAGAGGGCGACTTCTAATATGCTAATTAATAAGTGCAGACGATATCTTAAGTTACGAAATCCAACACAAAACGTACTTTCTCTGAATAAACATACCTTTTTTTGACGGATTCAGATTTCTGACCTCCAAAATGCTGTTTGGGAAAATTTGGATTCCCACAGTTCTCAAATTGTGAGAAATAGGGTCCCACTAATTTGGTCAAGAGACAGAGCTCCAAAGTTTGAACCACTTAATCTTAATTTTACTTTTTGCGTATTTCGTTATAGATCGAGAATTTTTTAAGCGAATTGAAAACTCTTTGTAGATAGTTATAAAATTCGTTTATCCAAAGACAAATTCATACGAAAAAAAAAATTTTTGTAAATACTTACTATTTTTTATTATATCAATAGTGGAAAACATTTTGAATTATAAAGTATGGAATTTTTATGTTTAAAGATTGTAATTTTAAATGACAAAATACGAAATTTGAGCAAAATCGGTCGAATATTTCCAGAGAAACGGAACTTAGAAAAAGTCAAATATTTAATATTTGATTTATCAGGAACGATTCGTCCGAATTCGCAAAACAAATTTATTTTACCTTATAAAATTATATCCGTTAAAATGATCCAAAAATTTGTATATCTTACAATTCAACATTATTTCGACTATTATTAACCCCTTGGGGACGGGTGATTCAGAAAAGCATTCGTTCAAAATCAGAATCAAGTTGCAAATAAATAAAAAACGGTAACTTAAATGTAGTCGTTACTAATTTTACAGACTTACTTTGCTTTTATTTTAATTATTGTTAGTTTAATAATATATATAATCAATGTTAATTCAAAGTATAACTAAATAGTTTTATTTTGAACAAAGTAATGGTGAATTAAATAAATCAAACAATTATAACTCCGCCCACAAATAAACTGCTAAAGAAATACTTTGATTACCAGTTTTATCTTTTCTCCCTGATTGATACGGTTTTTTGCTGTCACGTATTTGTGACAGTCGGCGCGAAAGGGTTAAATAAAGTAATGAAAAATAATAAATGTTTAGTCAAAATTATTTTGTGCGTGGATTCACCAAATTATATAATACAGTGCATGGTTGCCAACTTGTACAGCCGTTGAGAAAAAACTTTCTTAGAGGTAGCAACATTAGCGTTTTGGCGAATTAAATCTTGTAGTTTCGAAATAAATTTTTAAACTTCCACGACGATTCAATAATTTTAAAAGTGTATATGAGATCCATTTGTTTTGCAAATGATGCTTATAGATGTCCTAATAGTTTTGTTTTCAGATAATTCTTTCAAATTTATTTGTGGTTTTATTACCGCTTTCTAAACTCTTTTTCAACAACCGTAAACTTCAAATAAACACGGCAATTCCTCGGCTCCACGGTATGCGAGCAACCCAAATCTGTCGCAGCTGTAAGGACGATAAATGAGCAACTTTAGTGTGATGAGCAATCCAGAAACGAGTGGTATTAGCAAGACGCCTGGTTCATCACTATAACAGACAAAATAGTTGCCGGGCTACCTGTCGCTTATATAACCTTTTCTTTGTCGTTAACAGTTTTTTTTCCTTTAAATCTCGTGTAAATATGTAAATAGTGGCATATAGTTTCTTTATTTTATTTTCTATTTTATTACAACAGCGTAAATGATAATAGTATTCTGACCCCCAGTAAATATTATTATATTCTAATCTCAATTATGCTTAAGTTCCTATCGATTTCATCATACGGCTGGTTTACCACTGACATGTCTACTATTTGGTGCTTGCCAACCCCCCAATTCTACTCCCACTTGACCCCCAATACCTGGCGAAACACTTCACGGCAGCGCATTATGATTAGAGCTATGTTCTAATGACAGTGGTTTTACATATTTTTTAAAATAATGTGGTTACAAATTTAAAAAAATTTCTAATTTAAAACTGTTGATAGTGCCTTAGAGGTGTGCAGTGAGTTAAGAAATGGTTTTTGAACTAGATTCTAAATGGACTTACCGACTGGTGTGTCCTCTTTGAGAGAGAAGTAATCCATATCTCCTCCAACTAGAAATTCCGGTGGCCTGTTGATCTGTCCAGAACATTTTTCTGAAACGCCACACAAAAAGAGAGTTACAAATATTAATACAATTCAATACAAATGTTCAGACATTTATCGACGAAGAATTAAATTAAGAAACAAATATTTTAAATTGAGTTTCATGCTTTAGCCATTGTTTCTACTTTAACAGCGTCATACCGCAAGCCTGACTTTTACTCTTTCGCAGAGATGCCAACTTGCTCCGGACAGCAAATATATATTTTAAAGTGGTAGTTTATCAATTGTAATTCTTGGTTTAATAAATTCAATTTAGTAGATTATTATCCACCACTATTTCTAAATAATTAGTAAGCTTATAAAATTCACCACTTTATGTTAATTGTGTCATGCAATACCCATTAAAAAGCAAGCAAATATAGTCAAATATTTGCAAAATTTACTTCGCAGCTATTTACCGTTTTTTTAATTAATTTGGCGTGTCCGGAGCAGTTGGCATCTCTGCTTTCGGTGAAGGAATTTTCACCAAGTAGCAATATTTTACCAGCCTAATAATAAAATCTTATTCTAATTTCTCCGGGTCAATTTTAAAAAGGTATAATACCAAAAATGGAAATAATTATAGCTTCATTGAAAAACTCTCAATGTTTTAAAAATACTTGAACAGTTCTAACATGGATGTAAAACCTAAAATATTTAAATTCAAAGAGACGGGATAGTTTGGTTGACAGGGTGCTGGACTCTCGTTCGTGAGAACGGGAGTTCGAATACCGCCGACCGAATGTAGTAAATGTTGACTGGTGGTCGTTAAATCTGTCAGGTCGCAAAGTCCTCCTTGTTCCCATATCAAATCAATACCTCGGGGGTACTGAAATAGAGATGGGTCGTTCTCTGGTTCAGGTCAAAATTACGATCTGGGGATCGTAAACAACGGGTGTGAAGTATGGGTGTGGCAGAAGTCAAATTCTTGGCCATAGATGTCTAGAACACTCGCACGTGCCTTAATGGCCTACAACAACAACATTCGAAAGTGGAAGTATATTCTATAAATGTCGTTGAACAGCTGATCCAATTTTGAGTTGACGTCTACCCATATTCAACTACCTTACATTTACATGGAATATGAGTACATTTTTTCAGGATTGGCAATTGCAGTATTGCCTATGTTACAATTAGTCTTTTTTTTTAAATTAAATTTTATTATTAACCTGTTCTTTTTATAGAAACTTAATTCCATCAACAAGGAAACGGGAAAAAACGAACATGAGCTTTTTTTTCGAGATTACCGAGGGACAAAAGAAGCCATTTTTCGACCCCTTTCTTAATTTTTCGACGTATTAAATAAAGAAGCTTTATCGTGTACAAAAAATTCTTTTTGGAAAGGTGGGAAAAACAAATGATCTCTGTACGATCCGGATAATTTGACAATCCGAATAATCGGAGGTCGTATAATTGGCACTCTCTACTCTTTTTATCATTTAAAAAAAAATCTAAATTTTCTACGACGTTATGATGTATTTATCACCACTTTTTGAATTTTTCTAGAACAGGGTTTCTACGCTCTGGAAATTTAATTTTTTTTTGAAGTGGTACCGAAGGTGATATATAGAAGATGTTTTAAATTAACACACACACAATAAATATTTAATTTAACGAAAATATGTATGAGTGCAGAGAATAACGCGTGTTTAATTTCGTAATTTACAAATGAAAGATAAATTTAGGCATTTTTCAGTAGTCTTGAAAAATCTTAGCTACCACACATTCATTTTTTCCAGGTCGGAGGAAACCTTTTAGAATATCAGAAATGCCAACTGCACCGGATAGTATTAGCAAGTTTTCGGTTAATTTTGATAAATTTTTAAAAGACTCAACACTGCTTACCTGTTACAAAGTGACAAATCACATAAGTCATCGAATTTTTAAAAGTTGTGGTGATTAAAAACCCTGTAAATTGAATTAACTAAACCAAGAATCATACACTGAAAGACCACCACTCGAAAATATTTATTCGTTGTCCGGAGAGCATTTCTGAAATATGGCCACTCGACTAGTCTACTGCAGGGATGACAACTGCGAAAGTTTTAAGAAATTGGTAGTGAATTTGATAGCAAAACTTGTAGAATAAGGATAATTAAGCCCCCTCTTGAAAAGTCACCAGGCTGTAATGAAGTTGCATTCCATATTCAGGACTGCCAACTTTCTACTCCTGTTGTAAAAATTTATTCTAATGGTAGTTATGTTTAGGTTTTAATGTAATATTTTTTATTCATTTAATTAATGTTCGACTCCACTACATAGAAATGATTTATAAGTTCATATCAAACAACTCTTTGTTCTAGCTATTTCGTACTGAGGCTTATAAAATGTCGGCAAAATTACCAATAATTCTAAAAGCTTTGATTTTTAAAAGGCTACCCACTCTATAAAATATTTTGCAAAAAACGTAGTACTTGGCAGGCCTCCATAAGATATTTCGAATATTTGATGTATAGTGGTGAAAAATCACCTAAAATGAAAAATACTAAATTAAAAACAAATAATATTTCGCTGCTACTAATTAAATATACTTCTTCTCAAAGCGGAGAAAGTTGGCACCCCCACGGATTTAAACATAAATTTCGGAGTACCTATTCCGTAGGACTATCTGCTCTTTCATCGAATTTGAAAATGAGGGTAGATTTATTTACGCAAACTTTAAGATTGAAATTCTATTATATTATCTGTTTAAATAATTAATATGTAGTGGTGGCCGGAATTCTTTTCATTCTAATTTATTAAAATATTAATTTATTATGCATTTGCTACCAAGAGAAAAAATGTTTTGCTGAAACTACGGAAATTCCGTAGTAGTAAGAGTGTGTGGATTATTAACGAGTGTGTCATAAATAAGTTTAAATTAATTATTTATTAGGGTCTTGCAAATACGTTTAGATATTATTTTAATAAATTAAAAATAAAAAAGGAAAACTTCAGCAATAAGAATTTTTTCGTGAACAGTGTTGAAAGTTGGCTTGGTATCATAGTATTACTTTCTTTCATTTTTTCTTCTCTTTGAAACAGTTTCAAAAACGAGTTTCGGAAGTGGGATATTTATGGTTGTTTCATTTACTGTTAGGAAAACACAGTGACTGACCCAAAAAAGAAAATATAAAAATTATTACAACACAATAGAGAGATATTCATAAATTCTTTCCGGACAATCTTCACAGGGAAAGTTATTTTAGCAGACATAGAATATAAAAGCGATTTTATTTTGTCGTAAAAAAGAGACGTAAATAGATATTTTTTTCTGATCTACTAATAAAAAACTAAATTGTTACAGTCCATGAAAGATAAAAAAATAAAAATTATCTTAAGTTTTTAAATTTTCTACTTAACAACTCAACCTACGCAGCAAAATTAAAGGGCACCAACTGCCAAATGGCGACTCATTATAACAAATCATTATCAAAAAAGTGTCAGCATGTCGCCATCTGATCCATAAAATGCACTCAATGCGCATTATATGATTATTCTTTTTTTAATAAACATGGAATTACTTTGATTTTTTTTTCTTACATTGTATGAAGCGTATATTTCTTAACATTTTCCTTCATTAAAAAAAAATTTTTTTTTTTAATTTTAAGGAACAGAATGAAATAAATAAATAAATGTTATTATGGTTAAAGAATTTATCACATATTGGTAACAGGCTATTAAAGTGAATATTTTGACACTAATTACTATATAATAATTTATAACTTTATTTTTATGAGGTACTGGATCTGGGCGTGATGGAAAGTCAGGAAGTAAATACATTTTTCATCTAAACACTGTGGTTAAAAAAATTTCGATGATGATTTTTCGTCCGTGATGGCTCAGGTGATAGAGCATTCGCCTTCCAATGAGGTGAACCGGGTTCGAATCCCAAAGATGGCTGGTTGATACGAATTCCGCATCCGGCTTGCACCGACCACAATGCTGACGCAAAATATCCTCAGTGGTAAACGGATTGTGGGTTGGAGTCTCCTTGATGTCAGGCTAAACGTGTCAGGTTTTCGTGGTTTTTCTCTCCATGTAAGACAAATGTGTGTTAGTCCCAGTTATTTTTTAAAAGTATATAAACCACTAAAATTGCAATAGAACTATAAAATGTTAGTGTGCGAAAAGAAAAATGCATGTTAAAAGTTTCTTTTCCCCACAAATAAATACATACTTTTAGAAATTGAAACGTAATGAAAACGAGTTTAGAATTCAGTAGTTTAAAATTTCCATTTGCAGATTGATAATTAAAACTTATCAAATTTTACATTTAAAATCAGTTTTTTTTTTTTTTTTTTTTTTTTTTTTTTTTTTTTTTTTTTTTTTTAATTTCATTTGGATCTATGTTTTTATTGAATCGTTATTCTTCTTAAATCAACATAACCTTAAATCGTTTAAAATTATTTTTTAAGGAATTAATGACTCGCTCAGCATTTCTCACCAGAATTCGACGACGCGAAACTGTAAATATTTTCATTATCGGAAACAAAAGCATTTCATTTATTTTTGAAATAAATCATATTATTTGAAAAAGTTAAAGAAAAGTATTATTTTTTTCTAAACATTGAAAGAATTTTTTTTTATCAATTTCTTAAATTCATCCTTGATCTATTTTATAGTTGCAAACAATTAGTTTTCATCATATTATGAAAACAACCTTTCAGATAAGATTGAATGAAAGATGAATGTCGTGCAATGAACAACAGTCACAGAGTAGGTGGGAAAAAAACAATGTTTTAGAATATGAAGAAAACGTATTTCTTTATCCTTTACCTAATTATGAATACCATGAATCATCTCGTAATTAAAGACATAGTTCCTAACTTTATTATTACCGAAACATCACTTTTAGTTTTCCATAATCAAACTTATCGAAACATGGGGCAAGGTTGCACGAATCGTGTATATAAAAGCCTGAGTCAAATCTAAGCAGCCTCTTTTAATTAGGAAGATATTACATTTGTAGCGTCGTTTAAAGTCCACAAAACCATTGAACATGCAACTGCTTGTCACCATTTTCTTATTTTCTATTCTTACCCACTTAATGACGGCAAATGAAGCTAAAAAAGACGTAAAGTTTATAAATGATGGCCACGGAAATGTATTCAAGAAAAACTATGAGGATTTTTATGATTATGGTAGGTATGATTACAGCGACTTTGATCATGATAAAGTCAGTTATCACAGTGATGAGCAGAAGTCTAAGAAAGGACATAACAGTGATTGTTATCAGGCTAAAGGACATCACAGTGATGACTCTAATTATGGTAAAAAATGCCACATCAGTCATGTTGAAGGGCATGATAGAACAGAACACCAAGTAAGCAGTGTTAGTCATGAAAACAGTAAAAAGTTCTACACAAGTCATCACGAAGTCGATCATAAGAGCGAAGGTTATCAAAATGGTCGCCAGGAAGAAGAAAAGGTTAAAGAAGGATACCAGATAAGCCATGACAGTAGAGAGTATGGTAGTAAAGTATACCAAACAAGCCATGTCAGTAGAGAGCATTTTAGTAAAGCTTACCCAGCAAGTGATGTTAGAAAAGGGCAAGAAAGTAAAAGGTATGAAACAAGCTCCCACAAAAAGGACCACGATGTAAAAGGTTCCGAAATAAGTCACGATGGCGCTTTACATAACGATAAGGGATACCGACCAAGTGGCGGTGATGAAAAACATAATAGTAAAAGGCATCAAACAAGCTCTATCAGTAAAGGACATAATAGTGATGAATACCAAACGAGCCACCGAAGCAAAAATCACGTTAGTAAAGGATTTCAAAAAGGTTCTCAAACAAGCGGATATGATGGTAAGGGATATAAAACAATTCTTGACGGAGTAGTGCACAGTGGAGGGTATTCAATAAAGTCTGATGATGTCGAACATAAAAATAGTAAAGGATATCACCATGTGAAAGGACACTTGGAGATAACTCATAGCGAAAATCAATATGGAAAAAGGAATGAACGGGTCATTCATGGTGAAAACCGATATGGTGGAGGACACCATCAAGGCTCTTCTGGTGAAATCCATAAGAATCAAGGGCATCAACAGAATAAGAGTGACAGGAATTTGTATGATAAAGGATACAAAAAAACTTCACACGGTGAAAATAATCATGGGAAAGAATTACATCAAGTCAGTTATGGAACTAGTCAACATGGTCATGGATACCAACAAGATTCATACGGTATGAATAATCATGATAGAGGATACTCATCAAGTTCACAAAAAGAGCATTACGGAAAACACCAGCCAAATATTTTAGGTGCTGTACATCATGATAAAGGACCTCCAACAAATTCTTACACTGATAAACATCGTGATAAAGGACACCCATCAAGTTCTCATAAAGAGCATTATGAAAAAGTACACCAGCCACATCCTTCTGGTGTTATGCATCATGATAAAGGATCTCAAACGAATTCTCACAATGATAAACATCGTGATAAAGGACACCTATCAAGTTTTCGTAAAGAGCAATATGAAAAAATACACCAGCCAAATCTTTTCGGTGTTATGCATCATGATAAAGGACCTCAAACAAATTCTTACAGTGATAAACATAGTGATAAAGGACACCCATCAAGTTCTCATAAAGAGCAATATGAAAAAGTACTTCAGCCACATCCTTCTGGTGTTATCCATCATGATAAAGGACCTCAAACGAATTCTCACAGTGGTAAGCATCATGATAAAGGACACCCATCAAGTTCTCATAAAGAGCATTATGAAAAAGTACACCAGCCACATCCTTCTGGTGTTATGCATCATGATAAAGGACCTCAAACAAATTCTCACAGTGGTAAGCATCATGATAAAAGATATCAACTAACTCCTCACAGTGGCAACTGGCAAGATAAAAGGCATCAACCGCATTCATACAACGAACAGCAGTGGGGCACATATAGTTAATTACAAAAATAAATATTGATGTACTTAATTTTTAAAGGTAATGTAGCTGCTCATTATAAATTTATTCAGAATATTCATAAACATGAATTAATTGAAAATAATACTTTTTAATAACATATTATAATTAATAGTACCATTCAATAAGTATTAAACGGGTTTGTACGGTCCTTATAAAATTCTCAAAGTGGTACTTAAACTAAGAAAATGAGATGCATATCAACTATATCGCAATCACCACCATGCTTAATGTTTGCAAATAAGGATATCTAGTTCTGAAACATGAAGTTTAAATATATAGTGTTAAAGTGAAAGCTATATATAATAAAAAGAATTTATTGTTAGAATGCTAGTAGCATTTTTTTTTAATTTTTTTAAAAAACGTACGAACCAGTTTTAAATGCAATGAAGTTTATTAATTTCTACGTTGTTCAGGGCAGTGATTTACGATAAAAAGATCTGGTTATAAAATTATATCATGTACAAGGGAGGAGTAAAATATCTATTATTTGTTATTGTTGTGTTACGAGAATCTTGTACACTTATTCCGATAGCAATCTGCAAATAAAATATTTTTGCTACCAGTTTTTTCACTTCTCAGGATAAATTCTGACTTGATAACAAGGAAGACTCAGATCTAAGCGTGTTAAAATTTTTATGAATTTTTTTTTCTTCCGAAATAGGAATGTTTGAAGAAGTTCAATATGCTGCCAAAATTTTTATGTTACACTAGTTGCCCTTCCTTTTGTTCATAAATGCTTTTTGTAGAAGAATTTCCCTAGTAGTTATTATGTTTTGTGGGGAAAAAAATTAACAAAATATCATACCTGCCTACTTTTAATCTTCACGAGAATGATTTTACCCAGTGATTTTACCAATTCTTTATCTGAAACGTTTACTATATGTATGATGTGCAAAAAAATGAACGGACCACTCTTCATGTTCTAGCACTCAATCCTAATGCTTTGAGAGAGTGGCTCAAATATGCTAATTAATCAGATCAGACAATATTTTAAGTTACGAAATGAGATACAAAAACATACTTTCTCCGAATAAATATACCTTTTTTTCGACTGATTTGGATTTCTGACCCCCAAAATCCAGGGGGTAGCCGCAATCAGGGAGATATGATCCTCATAGTTTGATCAGGAGAGCTGTCCAAAGTATGAAACCCCTGATGTAAATTTTATTCTTTGCGTATTTCGCCATATTTCGAGAACTTTTTAAACGAATTGAAAAACTTTGCACACTATTTTAAAATCCATTTATCCAAAGATAAATCCATGAAAAAAATAAATTTTACTGAAAATTTACTATTTTTTATTATCTTATTTAGCAATCGACGAAAAAATTGTGAATTGCAAGGTATATAATTTTTTACATCATTTTAAAGTATCTTATTTTACATGACAAAATACAAATATTGAGTGAAATTGATTGAATAGTTCCTGAGAAATCAAGTGTTTTAAATTTCCATTATTTTTTTTTTTTTTTGAAATTTTATTTCTTAGGAACTATTTAACCGATTTCGCTCAATATTTATATTTTCCATGAAAAATTAGATACTTTGAAATTTTGCGAAAATTTATATATCTTTTAACACAAAAGTTTTATGACTGCTATGAAAGAAAATAATAAAAAAACAGTAAAAAATAACAAAAATTATTTTTTTGAATGCAATTAACTTTTGATAAGAGAATTTTATAATTGCGTGCAACGATTTTTAAATTCGCTTTAAAAGTTCTTGAGATATGGCGAAATACGCAAAAAGTAAAATTAACAGGTGATCCAAATTTTGGATGGATCCCGACGAAACAATGGGGACCCAATTTCCCAGATTGAGGCTACTCCCTGTATTTTGGGAGTCAGAAATCCGAATCCGTCGGAAAAGAGGTATTTTTATTCAGAAGAAGTACTTTTTTGTGTCTGATTTCATAACTTAAAAAATATCATCTGCTCTAATTAATTACCATATTTGAGGTCACCCCCTCAAACCATTAAGATTAAGTCTTAGAACGTGAAGATCCGATTATTAGATCAAAAGTTATTCAGGGTGGCCCGTTTTTTATTTTGCTCGCTATACAATGCCTTAGGCTTATTGTAACCTACGCTTTGCCCATGCCTGATGTTGTTTATCCAACTCACATAAGAAATAAACATTTGAAATATTTCAAACCAAAGCACTTAAAAAATCACCGAAGCCCCAAACAAACACTTAAAAGATTTAAATATAGAACTTATAAGTAATCTCATTGATGATCCTAATATTATATTTTTCCTTGACGCAAGAAATTGTTTAACTGCTCCTTTTAACAACATTTATGATATAGAATATATGGAAGACAACATAAATTACAGCCCCCCTCCCTCATATTTTCTCACAAAAGCCCCTGCAATAAATGTTTAATTATTTTCACTCTTATTCACTTTATTTGAAGGTTCTTTAATATCATGAAATGATGCTTTTTTGTATAAAATATGCTATTTTTAATA
Organism: Parasteatoda tepidariorum; assembly: GCF_043381705.1. Classification (NCBI taxonomy): domain Eukaryota; kingdom Metazoa; phylum Arthropoda; class Arachnida; order Araneae; family Theridiidae; genus Parasteatoda; species Parasteatoda tepidariorum. Next base: position 3,405,676 of record NC_092209.1, read on the forward strand.
ACTGATTTCAGTTTGCAACTGTTACTTATGACTGTAAGGTCAAGTTTAGCCTATCTTTGACCTGCGTTCCTTATGCTTATTCTAAAAAGGGCGTTAAGCGTCAATATGGAAAAAAGCCACAGTTTGGAGAACAGGAAAAGCGTTTATGGTCTAATTTTTGTATATTTAATAACTTACACTAATGCTACACAATCTCGGCTCATAAAAATTTGCAAAAAAATATGAATAAGGCAATAATGTTTATTTGGGCTGAAAAATGTTGTCAAATTGGCATTTTAAAAAAGTTAAATAAATTTTAAATTATTTCTGTTATTTGCTCAATCTAAAGGCCAGATAATTCCTTATAGTAAGAGAGCATATGTGGTTTGAAATTGCTTTGCTTCAAGCGTAAGGCACTTAAACTATGAGGGTTCTTTTTTCTTCTTCTTTTTTTTTAAAGCGAAAGAATTTTGAAAAACCTTCTTTATAGCTTATTAACTTTCTTCTTGAAAAACTAATCATTGATACTGCCATCTAGCTGTAAAAAATCTTAGTATCGTGTTCCTCTCACTCAATCTCTGAGTTACTTATTTAGAGCTCATTCAAATCTTGTTTGTTTTGTTTAAAAAACACCTGCTTAGATAATACAGTATACCCTCGATATCTCAAAATTAAAGAGACGCTAAAAAAAGTTCGAAATAACGAGTTTTCGATATAATAAGTTCAGAACTAACGGTAAGTTCAGAATGTGTTCCAAAAATAGAAAAATATATTCTAGGAAAGTACTCTCAAAAATAAAGTCACGAAACATAAAAATAAGTACTAATAAATATGCATGTAATGATAGTTGACTAGAAATCGAAATACAGTAACGATAATTTTATTTTTTAAATGAAAGACGAAAATATTTATGCATTAAATAGAAAATAATTGGATTACAATTGTGATTTTGATGAAAAAATTCCTTTTCTATTTCGTAAAACATTCGACGTAATAAGAATTTTGAGAAGAAATTCTTCGACATAGGAACTCAAATTAACATTATGGAGATATGTAATGCCAAGAGGAAAAATATTCTTTTGACAAAACAAGGTTTTTGACATATCGATGTTTGAGGTATCAAGAGTATATTCTATAATTTATGCCAGTTGCTCTTGCAGCATTATTTCATATGAAACTATATGGCACTATTTCATGGCAGAGTTCCATTTCGAGAACTGACGCAGTGGTAAAAAATTCAAAATGTACTTACTTGCGAGAAGAGTACTTAAAATAAAGACTAAGCAAATGTGTTTCATGATGGCTGCGATGGTTGAGTTATCCCTAAGGTATCCATTGCTAAGCATGCCTCGAATTAAATCATTTTCAGAACCCTACAAATAGAAGAATGTAAACTTTTAGCCGTTACATATAGTTTATGGAGCAAATATGAACAAAATAATACTGCGTAAACTTATACTAAACTAAACTAAAACTAAACTCAGTGACGCGACAGCCCATAGAGAGGCAAGGCCCATTCTCACTTTTCTTGAAATTTCGGGATGCAGGAGCAGATGTTCCGGTTGGGTGGACAGCCCAATGCGGAACCCCCAATGTTTAGTTCCCAATCATGCTTGGTACTCATTTTATCGACCCACTGAAGGGAAGAAAGGCTGAGTCAACCTTGCCCTGCCCGAAGATCGAACCAAGGACCTGTGGCACGATAATTTCCAGAGCAAAAGTGTAAAAATTATGTGTAAATGTTACCGTGAATGACTGAAATCAAGAGAATGACGACTTTAACCGGTGAATGTCAACAATCACAAAGTCGCTTGGGTGAATGTCCGAAATATTTGCTATATCAGATTTGATATTTATTTATTCGTTGATATTATTATATTTATTCGATGTTTTTAGTACATGCTGAGGATAGATTAAGAGAAACATCAGTGTACCGGTTAACTGGGCTGTGGCACTGACTCTTACAAAACATTGATGTAGGGTATACCGGGCAAATGTATACCATGCAGTGGCACTTTACCTTAAAACATAGTAGTAACATAGTGTAGGGTATACCGTGCAGTGGCACTTGAGCAGATCTAGCATGTATTTCGAACATTTACCAAAGCGACTATGTGATTGTCAACATTCACCGGTGGAAGTCAACAACCACCAATTTTGGTCATTCACATTTACATGTACATAAGACACTGTGTGTACATATACATAATACAAAAATGTGTATAGGTAAAATATATTTATTAATTCCTGAAACTTAGCATGGGATGAAAAAACGTGCTAGTTTAAATAGTAAAAATATAAGGCACAGCAACGATATATACTATAGATCCAATCTATTTATTTATTTAGCACTGCGCTTATAATTATAAAGAAAATGAATGTGCATATTTATGGAGCTAAATTGAAGGAAATAGCAAAGTTTCTAAGAAAACTGACAAAATTTATAAAATTTCTGCTAAAAGTTATCAACGTAATTGCTATTTTACCGCCACTAGGAAAATCCCTCGTCAAAAAATGCAGATTTCGGCAGTTATAAATTTGAATTAATGATTCCGATACAGAAAACTTAAATAAATGAAAGTTTGATAAATTATTTCTTGTTTCCCGAAATATTTCTTAAACTTCACTAACTTTCCCATAGATTTTTAAGTAGTGTGTTTTAAAACTTGCAAATTGCGTAATTATGTCTTATTCATAACCTTCAAAACATGAAATTTCAGTGATTTGATTTTCGCTGTAGGGAACTGAAGCTTAACTGACTTTTTAAAAGGTATATAATTTTATTATAAGTTTTTTCAGCGATTAAGAGTGAGACTTTCTGATTATTTTATATTTTACGTTTCTTTTTAAACATTAGCATATAAACATTGTGGAGTGAAGAATTCTTTTAATTTTAACGTATAAATATATTAATGCATTCGCTAGAAAAAACAGTTTCTAAAACAACGGAAATTCTTTAGTAATATCAGGGGAATAGAAATTTCCGTATCGTGGTCTGTGACCGAATAATCAATCGGCAACTCTTGGCAAATTTCGGGCAGCGGCCCATGGAAAAAAAATTTAGAATGGGACAAACTCAAAAGGTAATGGAAAAATATTTATAAAAGAAACGGTACAATTTATTTTCTAAATAATTAATTATCTATTGATCTCAAGTTATTTATTTCATGTTTTCGCTAAACTATTTCATTACTAATAAGCATAACTAACAGTATCTTTCAGGTCTACTGATCGTAGCGGGTCAACCATCCATTCATTTTTCTACGGAGTAACAACTGAAGATAACATTTAATTTAATAACTTCCGCCTCGTTAATTGGCAATTTAAGTTTTTAACCGCCTGATCTGTTCATCGGTTGAAAGAAGTACAAAACTTTAATTGAGATCAGGGTTGCCACTTTCAAGAAAAGAAGCTAAAATGCAAGTTGTACGATACGATCTATTAAGTAATTTATCCCTAATTTAGATAAAGGAGTAATTTATCTTTATTTACCAATATTCATTAAAAATAGTAATATACAAATTTATTATAATGGGTTATTTTTAAACAGAGAAATAAATTTCATTTCGAAAGTTTTTAACTTGTATGTAGATATATTACCCAGAATCTCGCTTTGGTGAATATCCGAAATATTTGTTATATCCAATTTGATATTTATTTATTCCTTGAAATCATTATATATAAATTCGATATTTTAATATTTATTCCATATTTTAATATCTGCTGAGGATAGATTAGGAGAAACATCAGTGTTCGGGGTACCGGACAGTAGCACTGAACCTCAAAAAAAAAAAAAAAAAAAAAAAAAAAAAAAAAAAAAAAAACATCAGTGTAGGGTATACCGGGCAGTGGCTAGCACCGAGCATATATTTCAGAGATTTACCAAAGCCACTATGTGATTGTCAACATTCACCGGTGGAGGTCAACAAAACCACCAAATGCGGGTCTTTCACAATAAAATATATATATATA